>NW_022900947.1:50584123-50657829 GCF_012274545.1 Fukomys damarensis
TATATAATTGTGTTTTAAATCCTTCACGTGTCCCTGAAACATAAAGAGCTATGCACATATACTGACTTGCAATAAATTCAGACTGGGATTTCAGTATACAGATAACGTTCATACAAGGTTATTTTGGCGGGGGGTGGTTTGAGACAGGATCTCACTATGTAGTTGAGACTGACCTGGAATTCACTATGTAGTCCAGGCTGGTCTCGAACTCACAGCGATCCTCCTGCCTCAGCCTCCCAAGTGCTGGGATTACAGTAGTGCACCACCACACCCGGCCTTTAGAAGTTCATTTCTTTAAACATTAAATTAAATACAGAATATGTATTAATTTTGTTCAACTGGCAAAGACCTAGAAAAGGCAGAGGCACAGGATAACAGATAAACCTTCTACCTCAGATGGCCCCTCTTAAAACTCCAGCTGTCATGACAGACAGAAGTAAGAGGTGCTAATGAGGCAAAACTGTGGAGGTCCTTGGATACTCAGGACAGAAACATCAGGATTTCATCTCACCTAACAACTTCTGCATTATGGTGTTATGAGAAAGCTAATTTCTTTTATTTAACCTCATTTTGGTCTCCTCTCAAAAATAAGTATAAACTTTCCTTAGAATTTGATGTCCTAAACCAGCTTTCTATTTTATGTCTGTCATTAAGCCACTTACATTTTCTTCTTACAGTGGCTACATTTTCTTCTCAAACCATTATAAATGGTTCCCAAATGTCTTAATTAATATTTCATGCAAAAGAGCACCTCAACTAAACAAAAATGGTAAAATTATCAATACCACACAAAGATTAATTAAATATACATTATTTGAATTAGTAAATGGAAAAACGGCATTAAAGCTCCTCTTTTGAAACAGGAAATCAAAAAGCTACATTATTTCTGCTTAAATATTTATTTTCTGATAATAATCCAAAACAAAGTGCAAATGGATTTTAAATCATTTGTTTTTAATCACTTAGTGAAGGCCTCGTTCTGCTTCGCATGTTGCAGTACGATCCCGCTAACAAGTGAAAGCAAGCGGAATAGCGGAATCCTCCGAGATTGCAAGCAATTCACAGTCTGTGCGTGCAGAAAGTCCAAACATTCTTAACACTGCAAGCCGAGCAGCACTTGACAGGACAGCTGAAGACTGACTGCTTCAGGTGATAATTTCAAAGGATGCGAATAAACACCTTGCTTCTCTGAATATTCTAGAGAAAAACTGTAATTTTCTTTAAGTGTGAATCTGTTGTGTTTAAGATCTTACGTACTATTTTTATCAAGAATCCAAAATATAAGTGAAGGCTGGTATTTAATATTTCACATGTAAAGACTTTAAATAATTGTAGCTGTAAGCCATTCAGAGAATCAAACAGGTGATATACACACTCCCTTATCTGTCCTCATTTAAACAAATTTATTATGAAATACATAAAACATTTCATTTTATTTTAGATGATCTTAAAGATTTGAATTCATTCACAAATTCTTCTCTTCAAGCACAAATAGGTCATCTCACAGGTGTTGGCACAAATTGAAATAAAGATTGGAACGAAGAGAAAAAAAAAGACTCACTAAGAACTGAAGAATACGGTAGGCATATTTTAGATACTTTTACAAATGTCATGTCAAGGAGATTACAGTAGTTTAATGAAAGGCATAGTAGAAAGCAATATTTTCTGTTGTTTTGTAGTATTTCCTGTGATTGCATGGTTGAATAAAAGTATTTGCCAACAACCAGCAAGTGATGGGCAAAGACACTTGGGAGGTGGGCATCACTGGATGAGATAAGGGGACTATAATCTTGCATTTTGGTTTTTATAAATCCCAAAGGCCCTTCCTTTGAGCCCATGTTTTTTGTTGTTGTTATTTCCTCCTTATTTCCTATTGTTTTGCCTTAAAATTTAAAAATGTACCACAAAACTGGTTATACCATCAGCTTGGGCCAGCTTCTTTCCCATTTTCCTGGGCTGACTTAATACTTCTTCCCTCTGGCCACTGAAAATTCCAACTTCTTGCATCTAAATTCATGTCTGGTCAGACACCCTATGTTAGCCATATTTATAGGAAGAGTGGAAAAAACAAAGGTCTTATTTTCACATTCATGTGTATATCATGGAATCACCATCTTTGCCTACCCAAGCTTTTAGGAATGACTTTCTTCCTGCTTTCCTCAACTGCTCTTAAGATTCTTGTCTCTTATACAATTTGAACCTTATTTACACTTTTAGTTTTTCACACCAGAGAAACTATTCGTTATTTACACGTGTGTTCTATTTATTTCACTTAAGAGTATGGCCTCAATGTGCATAACAGATAATGTGAAATAGGAAGAAAGGGGCTAAAGAAGTAGGGGAGGTGGGAGCAGTAGGGGGAAGGAAAGAGGGGCAAAGAAAAATATATGAGAAAAGGAAAAAATGGAAATAAAGTCTTTTTAAATAGGGAAGAGTGGAGGGGGTGAAAGGAGGGCTGGGGAATGGGGAAAAAAATAAGAACCAAGATGCATCATGTAAAGGTACAAGATCCCAATGATGAATGTAACTGTACTGTGTACTTAAAAAGTACCAATAAACTCAATGAGAAAAAAAAAAAAAGCTTCTTGCCTTAACCTTCTGTCTCCCCCCTTGTAAGTACCATGTTCATTTTCAATTCCCCAGCCTATATCTTACTTCGTTTTCTAGGAATTGACAATATTGAGTCAGAACACACAGCCAAGGCTACACTCGCCCTTCCTGTCATTTCTAAACCATCGTAAGAACTGTCATGGGAAGAGAAATGATGTTGCCCTTTTAAGGCATCGAGTTTGCCTAAACATTGCATTCTTTTTTATTTTTTTATTTCTATGTATCTCATTTCTTCATCAGGACATTAATCTGTTGAGGTAAGGCTAAGGTGCAATGATAAAAAACTGAATATAAAATTTGATTGGCCTTGTGCAAGAGGATAAATTCTAGCCTGAGGCCCCTGTATTGGTTTCAGCTGTTACAATATCTAGATAAATAAACTGAGATCCAACCTTTGGAAGAAGAGCTTTGCAATCACTAGTGAGAACTGAAACTGTCTATTTTAATCATTTAATATCTACTGTAAGTTATCAGAAAAGGCCTTAAAGGATCTACTGTTAGCGTTAATTTAGAAATAAGAAACTGAAGACCAGACAAAAGAAAACACTTTTCCAAGCACACAGAGGACTACATTTACAAGGGTGTGTTCAAAAAAATGCCATGAATGTTCAAATTTAAAAGTGAAGTGTACAGTAAAAAATACATTGCCATTAACCTCCAACAAAATACACCCCCTTCCTTCAAACATACCATTCTTGCCACTTCCTGAAGCGGTTCTGAAAGTTTTCTTTGTGAGTGTCTTTAGTCTATTATGGGTGCCTCAATATCCTGAGTTGATTCAAAATGTTTATCTTTCATGGTCATTTTTTTTTCCACTTTGGGAAAGAGCCAGAAGCCAGTTGGTGCCAGATCCAGTGAATAAGGTGATTTAGAACATACAGTAATATTTTTTTACAAGCCTGCCTTTTTGTTGGATCATACCCAGCAGCAGCATTCACTGATTTTTTTTTATCATGTCTCATAAAGATATTCATGAAAGAGGACTTCCAGAAACAGCTTCAGAAAGTGGTGAGAAGAACAGAATTAGTGTGTTCAAAGCAAGAGGGGGTACTCTGAGGGAGATTAATGGCAATGCATCGTTTTCTGTAATTTTTTTATTCAACCATACACTGTTTTTGATCAGCCCTTGTACTATTTAAACATCTCTTCTGCCCTTATCTAGTTGTCTTCATAAAAGCCTGTTCTATCCCTAATGTGTAGGTTTGTGTGTGAGATTCTTCAATTCAATGCATTGTTACCCTACTCTGTTGAAAATAAAATCACTTTTCAGTCATCATGTAACCATAGAAACCTCCCTTTCTTCCACTATACATTGCAATTCTCAGAAACATATAATCTTGAGAGTAAGGCATGACTGTCTTATTCTGTACTGTATCTCAGACTGAAATATTACATTACATAGTTGAGTGCTTAATATTTTAAATTGAACGAATTCATCTCAAACAAAAGAATAAGTTTTGTTTTGCTGTGGTTAAGATCTAAAATATGCCCTCAAAAAGTCTTAAGAGTGCAAAGGTAGGGCTTTTGGAAAGTGACTGAATCATGAGGGCACTACACTCATCAGTTGATTAATCTATTAATGAGTTCATAGTTGCACATCCTGTTAGGAGGTAGAGCCAGCCTGAAGGAAGTGGGCCAAGTGACATGTGCCTTTGGAGGGCAAATATTTGTCACTCTCTTCACTCCCTCTTCTTCTTAGCTGTCATGGGATGAGCAGCTTTCCTCTGCCAGCCAGTATCATGTCATTTCTGCCTGGAAGCTAGCCAACCATGGACTGAACCCTTTGAAACCATGAGCCAAAAGATACCTTTTCTCCTTTAAATTGAGTGCATCAAGTACTTTGTCCCAGCAATGAAAAAGTGACTAATACAAGGTTTCTCTGTAAATTGTTTAAAGTTTATAAATGCAAATTAGAAAGTTTATGAATTAGACATTTTTTAGTCTTCAATGTTTTCTTAAAAACATCCAAGCATTTCTTTAAATATATTCTCATTTGAAATAGCCATACAATTATTGAGTTTAATTAACCTATTAATTTATCAAATTATTTTTCATTAACATTGCAAGTTAGCAATTATTTATAGTTTAGTTTATATATTTTTGAACGTTATGTTTTTTAAATAGTATTTTATCAGTCACTGGTCTTCCACATGTTTCTGTACAAATTTAAATTTCAGAATATAGTATATCGTACTAACTCATCTCATATATTAGTCAAATTATCTTAGGACAATCTTAGTGATTTTCTTTGGCAGACTGATGTAAATCTAGCAAGGTAAGAATTGCCTCCAGCTTTTCTCTGTCACAACAAGAGCATAACTTTCTAAGAAAATCATGTAAATAATTCTTGTATGGAGGAAAACTTTATTGTTATCCTTGATATCAAATATAATACCTTCTACAATGCACTAAAACAAATCCACATCTAAAGGTTCATTCAATATATTTTAGATGTCATTTATTATTTTTCAGTGTGCAAGTTTGTATATCAGATGTTTTGGTAACTTTGCTGAAGATATCTTCATCTTAAACTAACATTTCACTAATGTTATAAAAATACCAATATACCCCCATGATTTTAGAAGATGCCTAAGAACTCTCTGACCAACACACTCACACTCCAATTACTACCTCAAAGTATGTCTTGCCTAGATATAAAAATGCTGGAAGCTTTCTGTAGTGAAAAGTCAGATGATATATAACACATTAGAAATTCCAAACATTGCAAGAATCTTATTCTTTTTATAATACCAGATTTTAGATTCATTATTTCATGTATATATTTATATTTCATTAAACTGGCTGAAATTATGGGAAAAATCACATGTGGACCTGAATACTCATTTTCATGTTTTCCCCAGGACCATTATAAACCATAAACAATACTCTTCCCCATAACATTTTAAAGCATTTGGAAGGCTTATATGAAATCACGCATTTCTTTCTTATTGGAGATACAACTGATTTCATTTGTCGTTTCTGCAGGAGTTTACTGTTACATAGTACATTCAATCCAAGAGACTTTTATGGGGGTAACCAGGGATCAAACTAGGGACCTTTTGCTTGCAAGGCAGGTGGTAGAACCCCTGAGCTAAATCACCAGCCTTTTTTTTTTTCCCTGAGATAATCTACTAGAAAATTTTCAGAGTAAGTGACTTAGGAATATGATTAATGGCAGAAAAATGGATACATCCTACTATTTTATTTAATTAGTACATGGGTGTAGTACATAATGTTCACACTCCTTGTGGGGAGTTGGTACGTGCACACAACCCACTTCAATTCCTTTCTTCATCCACTTTCCCTCTGCTCCCACTCACCTCTCTCTCTTGATCCCCTTCCCATATGAAAAACATCCATCTCCCTACTTCCTCTTTCTTATCTTTTATTTTGATCTTTATTTATATTTGGCTCTTATACAAAAGAAAACGTGACAGTTTCCTACTGAAATAAGTTTTGTCTATTTGTTATTGCTATCTTTGATGTGTTACAATAAACTATAAGGATTTCCTCATTAGGACAAAATACCATATTATTAGGACTAGTATATGGTGAGTAAACTATCAGTTCCTGGTAAGTCACTTTTAGTGAAGCTGCCCATATCCTCAAACAATGATGAGTCATATAAAAGAAGAAACTTCATCTTGGTATCATGCTTTGGAAAACACTTGGCTGCAATTTAAAGGTGATTGTGAAGTTTTTCCAAAACTTAATAGAGTACAGCCACATTTTAGATGAGCCTGTCCATCTCGAACTGTGGGCACATCATAGGATGAAACAATTCCCATCATTTTGCAGATGGGAAAACTGAGGCACAGAGGAACTGATGTACCACTCTGTGAATTCACATCTACAGGCAGAACTTTGTGATTATAATCACTGTTTTCTTCTAAACAAGGTTAAACCATAATGCATAACATACAGGGCAACATGAGTCGTTTTAATCAATGAATGAGGATTTCTTCCATTCTGTAATAAACTAGGTATTTATATTTTTAGAAGATGAAAAGTATTGTCATTTGCCATAGAACTTTAATTCCCATCCTTTTTTCTACAATTTTCTGACTTTTGAATCAAGACCAAGGGCAATCCACTGGGCAACGGATGCATCTCTCTTTTTACACACAACCTAAGTAAAGAAATGATTTAAGGAGAATGAAACATGTAACACAGAGTTTCTGTATGAAAAATTCCATCTGATAACTATGATTCATTAGTAAAACAAATATGACAAAATTGATCAACATTCACCAAATTAATTTGAATCAAAATCTTGTTATACTTCGCACAATAATACGTTAGTGGGGAAAAAAAGACATGCATCAAGTAGAAGTTTGACCTGTTTAAAATATCTTTAAAATTAATGAGGATGATGAGTTAATATTGTTAAAAGTGGCTCAGGTGTGAAGGGTCGGGAAAAGGGAATAAGGGAAAAGAAAAAAAAATGAGAAAATGAAAAAATGGAAATGAAGTGTTTGTAAATGGGGAGGAGAAGAGGGGGTGAGGGGAGGGCAGGGACAAGGGGAAAAAATGAGAACCAAGACCTGTCATGTAAAGGTACAAGATCCCTATGATGAATGTAACTGTACTGCATACCTAGAATGTACCAATAAACTCAATAAAAAGAAAAAAAAGTGGCTCAGTTAATTTTTCGTGTATGAAATAAAACTAAAGTTGATTACTTTATTGCTCATGGATAGAACAGATATTTATGATCTCAAATTCAATTCATGATACAAAATTACTTGAGAAAGAGAATTAGACTTTCAAATTTGTATGAATATTTTCAGAGCAAAATCCATGAACAATTGAGCGTCTATGTACAATACTAAATTTGAATGGTAAAAACGACAGCTCTTTCCCCTTTAATATTACAGTTAGCAATTATATGTTAGAAAATGAATCCTTTCTTGCTTTTTTTCTTTACCAAAGCTTTCCAAGTTCAGAAGAAATGAGGTTTGGAAACTTCAAAATCAGGATGTCAGATAAAATATGTACCAGTAGAGATGTTTCTGATTCAATCAGGAGAATCATTTTTTAGCTAGCTAGTGTGATGAATATGACCTAAACATCATATATTAAAACTGTTCATGTATTCATTGCTATTCAACTTTTAAGATATTACATAAGCTCACATCACATAAAATAATAAAGTGTATTATGAATATTTCAAGATTTAATATGTGCCATTCTCTTTTGAAAACTTTACTAATGAGAGCAAATTCATATTTATCAACTACTCAATAACAATTTCAAAATACAGAATGAGTTAAGTGAGTAGGTACGCTTGAAATTAACAAATTAATAAATTGAATGAAATCCTAAATGATCTCATTAGTGTTTTATCAAAAAGAACTCCCATTACCTATCCTACATGAGTAATTTATCAATAATCAGTGCCATGAGTTATAATGTTACAAGCAGCAGCTAAAACAAAAAAGGTTTCTAAAATAGCAATTTAGATTAGTTCTTTAATGCACCACTGAAGAATAGAATATCTCCATACGTCAGGCATAGCAGCCTCCCTCGATGTTTTCCGTCATGTTACACGGAGAAGGTTATCGTGTAAAAATGTAGCAGTGTCAATAAAGTTTTGTGTGCCGTTATGAAAATTTACATATTCAATGTGTTTATATCTTTCTGAATGATGAGTGTGACCTCAATGACATCCCAGCTTAAGCTAGAGTACACATTTACTATGAAGGTTATAAGATATAAGAGGAGATAAATATTTCTATGCTTCAAGTTTTCACATGGAATCGCACACATACAGTGCACAGAATTTCTTCATGACAATCATTAAGATGTTGACGAGAGGCTTCCCAGTATTATTTATGTATGTTCTCAGGAACATGTGAATTTTAAAAGTAATGTTATTATATTTTTAATATAATTATTATCCTATTAGAGATACCTATAAATTCAGCACAGAAGATTTCTTTTCAAAGAAGTATAAAAGTCTCAGTAAATGAGAAACAGAACAATTATATCGCATTAAATTGAATTTAATGAAATAAAGTAGATTAACCTCTGATATGCTTAATGTTTGAGGCAAAATAAATAGAATTATATTCTTGCTATTCTGCCAAAAAGAAATTTTCAGTAAAATTTTGTAACTTTGGATGATCTATCCAGTCTATAAAATATATAAGAAAATACAATCCTGTTGTGTTCTTTGTTCTTTATTCCTCAAATCATTTTTCCAGTAGATAATATCACACTTCGATGTAGATCTTGACAATAGAAGCATAAATCAATTTCATATCTAACATTAATCATGTTCTTGTAATCAGTGGCTATTCAACACAAATTTCCTTTTCATTTTTTTTTGGGGGGGTGGACAGCCACACTAGTGCTGTGAGCTTATTCAAGTTTAAATGATTAAAATACTCTAATATAAAATAAGGTCCAAGTCCAGATATTTAGCTCAGTGGTGCTGCCAGCTGCCTCATAAGCACAAAGTCCCAAGTTCGATCCCCAGTACCAAAAATAAGTAAATAAATATAAGGTCCAGTCTATCCTTTTGCGATAACAGTATTAATTTATAGCAATGGGAGCTCTCTACTGCCAATAAGTTGCCCTGTCAGCAGACACACTCTCATGGAGAAGAGCTTCACTTCTCAGAAACCTCATGCTTCTCCCACTGAGACGGGAGTGAAGGAGGGAACAGCTGTAGGTTCACTGCCATTTCTTTCTGCAGTAATTGCTAGGTCCATGTCTGCTCAAACAAATAATCTCAACAAAAAGCTTTTCTTAATAAGATCCAAATTGTATGACTGATAACGTAAAATACGAAGAAAAGGGCTAAAGGCATAGGGGAAGTGGGAACGGTAGGGGGAAGGAAAGAAGGAAAAAGAAAAAAACATGAGAAAAGGAAAAAATGGAACCAAAGTCTTTGTAAATAGGAAAGGGTGGAGGGGGGTGAAAGGAGGACAGGGGAATAGGGAAAAATGAGAACCTAGACCTGTCATGTAAAGGTACAAGATCCCAATGATGAATGTAACTGCACTGTATACCTAAAATGTACCAATAAACTCAATGAGAAAAAAAGTATTTCTTCTCTTACCAACAGTTTAATAAGAATATTCATATTTGGTGATAGTACAATGAACAATTCCCAATTTTTAGTTTCCTTTGCTTTTTTCCTTTGTTTTGAGCACTAGTTTAATACAAAATTAATTTTGACCAACATTAGACTGAATAATTTTATAACAGAGTGCTATCTGTGATTGACTGATATTTATATAATTTTTTTACCAACCAAGTAAATATATCTTGCTGTACTAAAATTTTACTTGAGAATTACTCTGAAGTACATGATGCTAAGAATTCTTAGCAAATATAAAACCTTTACAATATTAGCAGAATAATGACAGCAAAGAGAATCATTTACATTTATTCTTCCCAATGATGTCTTCTGCTTTTATTTGTTCCTTATCTTCCAATATTATGTCTTAATCATCTTGACACCTTTTGCTTAGTCTGGGAATCATAAGTGAGAACAGCAGCAGAAGGAATAAATGTTGCCATATGATTTAATTCTTAATGTCAAGCGACCTATTAACTACCTTGCTATACTCTTACCTCTTTCACCAATATACTGTGATAAAGAAATCATGAATACAGAAAATGCAGATAACAAGCAAATCAAGTTATAGCACAGAAAAATAGAATGCTTTTGGTTACTATTCAGATATTATTTGTTACTTCACATCTATTTGTAGATAAGCAAAAAGGCTCCTCACATGAAAAGGGTATATCTGTGGTCATGTCCACAAATGCATCGAGCCCTATTCATTAATCTTTCTGCTGTCCAGCTGTTCAGTATGTAACTTCGGTTCTGTACTTAGCCAAGGTAACTAACACGGCTCTGGACATTCAAACTCCTTCATAATATTCCTAAGCGTTCTTTGTAACTTTTCCACTCCGTTTGGTTGATTACACTGAAAACTTCATACATTTAAAAATGTGTTCACTAATAAAAACCAGGCAGATGTGCAGTCAAGTGTTACAGGTTCTAATGGAGACCAGGGACTCTTGTTCACTATTGTTGGGAGTACATATTAGCACCAAACTGTAGGGAGCAAACATATGGTAAATTTTAGAATGCTTTAAAATCAGGACTTTCACATGTGCTCAAATAATGTCTTAAACTCTGTAATGGCCAAACAGAAACTACTTACATGGAGATGAGTAAGAATGAATGAAATGCTATATTCATATTATAAAGAACAAGTAAGAGCTAATAAGTAATTCACTTTTATAAAAATTGCAAATATGTAATTTTCATAGAAAACTCCAACACTCAAAAACCTGAAACTATAATTTTAAATGAATAAAACTATTCTATAATTATAAATTATTATGTTTATGAAATGATATGGCTATTATGGTATACAAATAACACAAAAAAATTACACTAAATTCTTGAACACAGCCTGAGAATTCCAAGAAAAAGGTTTATCAGTACATGTGTGATGAGCATCCCAAAGTAGGTAAGACAAAAAACTGGCAGACACAACATTGAAGAGATATTAAAAGTTCACAAGTATAATGAAAATCATTGATTTACAAATCAAGAATGTGCACTGAGTCGATTACTATACATAAAAAAATCCAGGCCTATACACGCTGCTGAAAGTCAAGATGTTAAAAAAAACTTTTTTAATGTCAAGAAGAAAATAACTCATTGGGTAGAAATAGCACTATTGTAATAAACATACTTTAGCAAAAACTGGAGGCAAGAAGCATAGAGTAGAAAGACGTGTTCAAAGAGCTGAAAGGAAAACAGCTGGCAAGCTATAATACAAGATCTTGTAAACTTTCAAAGATAAAAGCTACTCAAAACTCATCCTTAAAAATAACTAGACTGCTTAGAAAATGAACAAATGACACGAACAGTCATATTATTGATAAAATGTTCAGATGGCAAATAAGCACATTAAATGATGTTTGACACGATTAGACACAAGGGAAATCCATATTAAAACAACTAAGATCAATTTTTTCAGTGGTTGGGTGGAACCCTAGGTATCACACACAACAGGCAGAAGTTCTACCACTGAGCTACACACCTCCAGTCCTGAAATACAATTTTCCAAAAACAGATAATACCAAGTGTTGACCAGGATGTGGAATGGCTGGATTGTTCACACACAGCTGGTGGGAATGCAAAATGGTATAGCCACTGTGCAAGATGAGAAGTGTCTTACAGAATTAAACATTCATTTACCACACGAAGGGGAAACTTTAACCCTTGGACATTTATCCCAGGTACCTGAGTGCACATGGGTGTTCACTGCAGTTTTATTTAAAATAGCCCCAAACTAGAGTCAGCCCAAGTAAGTTTCAACTGACGAATGATTAGACAAAAGTGTAGTGCAAAGGTACTACCTAGTAATAAAAACAAACTATTAATATAAGTTATAAGAAATAACATAATGACTGTCCAGAGAATGATACTGATTGAAAAATATTCCTAAAAATGTTAAATATTGTATGAGCCAGTTTATATATTTTAAAAAGACAATATTTTAAAATTTGACAGGAGCCTAGTAGTCACTAGGGAGTCCCATGACATTGTTTCAGTTTGTTATCATAGAGGATATAAATTTGTACAGGACTTAATACACACGGGAGAGGAAAGGAGAGGAGAAAACAGATACACAAGGAGGAAAGGTCAGGATAAGTTGTTGCAAAATTAATGATCAGCATAAGAATTAGACTTCAAATTTATCTGACTTCAAAAGGTCTATTTTAGTGTACTACTCAATGACACTCTGAAAAATAAGAGGAAGTACCGGAAAACAATCATTCATAGGCAAACTTTTGCGTGAACTAAATGAAGTCTCTCTGGTATTCTTCCAAATATGTAAGCATATTTTCTTTCTCCAAATTCAACCCCATATTTCATCTTTTTCTCTTTGAATTCAATCCTAATTACTAAAGTAATATTGCTGAAAGTACTTTCAGTGTAGCTAAAATATCACTAACTATTCCACAAAAAATAAAAGTGCTCTTCAGAAAGACAACTATGGGCTACTTCCCAGTTTCTCTTTTTTCAAGATAATAAATTGAATTCTTTTGAGAATTCAGTGCATGTCTGTAAAGTAAATCTGCACAGTACAGACACACATAAAGCTACACAGTAGTTTCCCAGTTTTATAGGAGATTTCCCACATTTGGATAACTCTCTCATTCACGATACACGTGCATACTCTGCTGAGCATTGGGAAATGCTAAGCTATATTACTGGCTGAAAATTGCTTCCGTTGTAGAGACTGGGATACCATATCATTGTGACTTGAATTCTGATGCCTCCCCTTTCCCACATTTTTCTTACTTCCTAATCTATATCCCGTTCTCTCTATACTTGTCTATCTCTCAAAAACCCATTCCACTTTCCTCCATAAAAAAGAAAAGTGTTGTCAGTTATTTGGGTAATTTTTGTCACCCTGGTGTTAAGAACGAGCCCCGGGGCACAGCAGAAATTCAGTACGCATTGATTGACTGTATGTAGGTAAGAATGGAGGAATGAACAAATGAACAAACGAATGAATGAAAAGGCCATTTCCTTTACTCCTATTGCTTAACTCACTGGTGTACTGGGGTCCACAGCAGGGGAGCAGAAAGAACTTTTGAGTGACAGTTATTTCTCCTTCTTTCTCCTAAAAGCAATTTACTCGGAGAACACTTGGCATGTCGGCTCTGAAATGTTGCCAGCCTTTTGCTCCAGCCACTATTTTTCTCCCTCTTGACAATAACCCCTACCAGAAGAATAGCAAGGAAAGAAAGAGAAGGTTAAACTCACTTCTGTCACATGTTGTTAAGAGTCGGCAGCTCCAGGAATGGTATTATAGTGAGGAGAATTGAATCTCATGGAAAAGGGTACGATGTGAATCACTGTAAGTTTCTTTTGTCTCTGTATCTCTGGTTTTTATTATCACTTCGAAGTGACAGCTGTCAAGCCTGCAGAAGTCTCGCAAGATTGTAAAGTTTTATTAAAGCATAAAAATTTAACATGCAAAAGCTTCAATAATTTATGTAAATAAGAGCAGAGTTTATAACTTCTGATGCTGAGGCCTGCTCTATGCTTTATTTCCTTCTCCTTGTGTAGCACAGTCATAGAAAAGTTTTGAAATGGTAGCTGAAATTGCCCTGCCAGGGTCCACGCTCTGAGGAGATGGACTACACGTAAAGCTCAAACTCCAGGACAGCTTCTCTTCCAAGCACCCACTAAAAGAAGAAAATATATCCTATGGGTCAGACCTGCAAGTTCTCTTAGTCCCAAGAAAGCAGACCTGTCAAATAATAGAATTACTGTGATATACAGCTGATGAGCAGTAGGGTATCATTGACTCTTTGATTAAATATAATTTATCAAAATCCAAATTAAGTACTGTTATAGTACTTTCAAGAGAAAGTTGTTTCCAAAAAGCATGACAAGAAATTTACTTACTATAAAAAGTAACAAAGCAAATGTTTATTGGAAAATTTTGAAGAATGCAAAATAACTTTTCTATATCTGAAGAGTCAGCTTTAACTGAAAATCTCAGTGTGCTTTTCCTATTCAAAAAAATTTGGAGCCAATCACTTCATAATATAATCAAGGCCCCTTTCATGGCCATCTTTTCTAAATAATCATTTTATACAATCTTATATCTGACAGTTTTCATTCCTACAAAGATTTTTATAGAAAAAGAGTATACACTGATTGTGCTAGTTTGTTTTGCTCATGTGTAGTGATGAGTATATACCACAATTCATTAGGCAATAATTTTATTTATAATTAGGTTATTTCCATTTGAGACATTCCATCTATAACCCTATGAAGCTAAAAAATAGCAGAATACCTACCTGTGCATATCACAGAAGTCTGTCATACAAGGGTCCATGAAACAATAAACTAATCTTATTAACAAATTCCCAGATGTTTTAATTTGTACACCCATTGATAATGTTACTTCATAGGCACTTGTACTAATCTGTTATAAATATTGTAATGTATTATACATAATTAAAGCTACCACTTTAACAGTGTATAAGTTACAGTTGAAAAGTTAAGGTTCTTGACAATTTCACAAACTATTATATACGTTTACATATATACATATATTTGTTTTAATATGTTTAAATATATGCCTATAACTCTAGCACTGAAGAGGTTGAGGCAGAAGGGTCACTGTAAGTTCAAGGCTAGCCCGGGCTGCATAGTAAGTTCAAAACCAGCCTGAACTGTATAGCAAGATGCTACCTCCAAAAATAAGGGAAAAAATTATAAATGTGAATTTTGTTGAAAGACATTAAAACGGGAGCCCTATCCTGATAGCAGAATATAAATTTTATTTAATGAGTCAGAAACAGAAGCTATATAACCTTTAAATATACTCAACCCTGTATATTGATATTAAATAATGAATTTGATTTTATATCAAGCTTTTAACAATATATTTTATTGAAAAAATATGTATAAAACAGAAAAATAAGTATGACTGAGGTTATGTTTTTTACTCTTTTAACAACCTTTGTTCATTTTCTTTTCTCACCCCAAAAAAAAAAAAAAAAAAAAAAAACTGACAGAATGAAACATCCAGCAAGAAACAATGCCAGGTATTTATACGTGGTCAGGATTTCCATCCAACCTAATGGGATTACACACATAAAAATATACAGATGTCTGCAAAACATTAGCTTAGTATTTCTATACACAATACATTTCCTTTCTCATTTTATATTATTCTCTAAAAACATTTGTTCATGTGATTATATATTCAATTTCCAGCTTACTGAATAGTACGTTACATAGTCCATACTTTATTTTAGTGCTATGCTTAGTCTGAAATAACCCAAAACAAAGGTTTCCAAATGTTTTTTTTAATCCTCACTTGTACCATAACCAATCCTAGTGCTTGTGAAAATGCAAACTCTTTGGAATCTACACCAGTCTACATCAGATCTGTAGAATTCAGGGGCCCAGGAATGTTTTTCAATAATATGCACCAACCGTAACTATTTCGAGTTCATGGAGAATATAACATGCTGCTAGAACTTTCTGGAATATTTTATGTTTTAACCCAAGTTGACATCGCAACGGTCCCATGATGCAGCTATTAGTATTTAGCTGGGGAAATTGGGAGAATTAATAAGCTGTGAAAGAGTGATTCCGGTCCTATCACTGCAGCCTGATTCCTGATTCTCAGTTTTTCTCATTGGTGACTCTAATATCCAGCCAGATGTCTACGAAAGCATCTCACAACACTAATCTAATAAAAGTGTCTGATATATATCACTGAATCACAAATATTTATAAAGTGACCATTTCTCAAACTAAAAAAAGTTCCTTGAGAGAAGAGGAATTTTAACTCAGATTTTATGGGGAACGACTACTATCACCATTACCAATCTTATTTTGTTATTTCCAGGAAGGATTTTGATCATATTTAAATTGTTAAGTGTACTCCCTGAGATAAGATCCCATTGACAAAACCTAACAGGTAAATGTGTACACGCACTTTAAAATACAATAAAGATTAAATTAGTATAGAGTTCATTAGAAATATCTGAATCCCACTTAGGAATTTTTCTGCGAGGAAATGACTGCTATTCTTTAAAGTACTGCAGAAAATTTAGGTTACATTTTAGTTTTTGGTTTTGGGGTAATTAGAGTATAAGCTTAATAAATTATTTAATTTCTCACAGAGAAATTAGAAGGAAATTCATTTCATTGACTTCCTTGAAAAAGGTAGATCTGAAAAGTATTCCAGTTTTCACATCTAGGTAACTCTTGTCTCTGCAATAAAAATATGGAACAAGCCCGGCCTGGAAGAAATTAAAAGAAATTACATACAGACTACAACTCCGAGTGGCAAGCGAGGTAGTTATTATGATGCTGCCTAAGACAAAATTTCCAGGCACATGCAGCCAAAAGTGAATCTAGGAACAATGCTCGGCTGTAAATATTTAAATGAAAATTTCAAAAATAGTCTTTTATTCCTATTTTCCTATCATCACTGTATTCAGATACGCTTTATATGATGAACAAGTTGTTTAAATTAATATGGTTTGTGTATTCTACTGAAGATTTCTCATGAAGCTGTCCATAAAACATACTAGGTAGAATGTTCTCTAACCAAATAATTTGAAAGAACCCTCATGCTCTTCAGTACATTAGAGGCTTGATATAATACAGTGTGTAGAGAAATCTGTTTAATTCCATTTAATTTAATATTTCCTAGACTTAGCATAGAAACCCTCTGACTTATTATACTTACACTGCTGTTTCCGACAGTGTTTAATGAAAATATTAGAGGGAAATACTGAGCATCAACTGAAAATTTAGCCCTCTTCAATTACTTGTTTACTAAAAGTTTGCCTTGTTCAATAAATGCATTACCACTTGATGGAATGTGTACTTTGAACAGCAGAAAAATCGCTCATGTTAGCATTGCTTTTTCTGTATCTGACCACATTACAACTAATTACTCCTTTAGCAAAACAGAAATTAGAAAGTCAATACTAAACTTCACCAACTTCACCAAATGAACCTCTCAATTCTCCAACTTTTAACGCCCCCTCCGAACAACACGTGATTTCTTCCAACTATGTGATACTTCTAGTGTTGCTTTTGTTAATACTATAGTTGATTATGTCAGATTTCACATCATAGTCAAAGCAGTTAAAGCATAAATTCTGGCTTAAAAGGAACCTTAAAATCATTAACAATTATCCTTTTAATAGGATAATTAAAGTTTGAGTTAAGTAAAAATTTAAAGCAGTTATCAACACATTTTTTTCTCTGATTCCTGCTTCTGTTTTTGAGGTGTGGCATTCATAGTTTTATACTATCTGAATTCTTTTTTTTAAGCCTTTCTAATAAATTGGTGCATTTTGGTCAGATTTGTCTAAAACTAGAAAGAATACTAATTATGAATTTCTGTGATTCATTTATGATTTTCAGTTATGTCACAAATCTTTCATCTGATATGGGGAATCAACAGAAAAGCAGCTTGATTTCAGTCTCTCACTGATGGAAGGTATGAAAATTGCACCTTTCTTCATTTCGACTTTCAAAGGACACCACCACATACAGAGATATCAAAGATGAACTTCCGTCCATTAACGGATAATGGCATCATGAAAATTGTTGGTGATTGGCCAGTTAGAAAACACCACAGACAGTTAAGGACACAACAGCTATCTTTAACCTTTCCAGTTAAAACATTGTAACACCTCATGCTGGAACTACATGAAGTTCCCTGGTATTAGCATTGAAATTAAATATGTAATTTTGATTATAATAAATATAATTGATATATTTTAAAATGTACAGAGATAAATGCAGTATGCTGTCACTACTGTAAATAACCTTTAAAACGTCATTACTCAATCTGGTGTCAAAGCAAACAGCCATAGACGCTTAATGAAGTGACTGTCTTTCAGGATTACCCTCATGATTATGTCTTTAATTGTGCAGACTGGGAGGGTTTTCGAGATCAACTGAATAATCTTGAATTATATGAATAATTGGGTTTTTTAATCTTTATTAAATTTATTGCTACATATTATGTATACACACATTTAAATTCATCACTGGGATCTTGTACCTATACATGACTTACCAGGTTCTCATTTTTCTCCATTCTCCAGCCCCTCAACCCTTCCGTTTACAAAGACACTGTTTCCATGTTTTTCCTTTTCACGTATTTTTTTCTTTTCCCTTTTTAGCTCTCCCCTAGCCCTCCCACTTCCTCTACTCTTTGACTTTTCTTCCTATTACACAATATCAATTATACAATTTAAATCCTTATACACACTTTTACTTTTTCACACCAGAGAAAGTATTTGGTATCTACAAGTGTGTAACTTATTAATTTCACTTAAGAGTATGGGCTCAATGTGCATCCACTTAGCTATAAATCTCTTGCATTTCACATTCTTTATAGCTGAGTAGTATTCCATTTACCATTTATCCAGTCTCCAGCTGATGGGCAACTGGGATGTTTCCAAGTTTTAGCTACTACAAACTGTGCCACTCTAAACATGGGTGAGCATATATCACTCTGGTACAATTATTTTAATTTTTTTGGAAAGATACCCAGCAGAGGGATGGCTGAGTCAAATGGAACCTCTAATTCCAGCTCTTTGAGGTATCTCCATATTTATTTCCATAGTGGTTGTACCAGTCTGCATTTCCACCAACAATAGAGAAGGGTTCCTTTCTCCCCACAACCAAGGCAACATTTGTTATTGGTTGATTTCCTGATAGCCCAGATGCTTTCTTCTTTTTCTGAAGCTGCTCTCTTTAAAGCAGAGATGAAAAGTAATAATAATAATAATAATAATAATAAAGCAGAGATGCACATTAACCGTCTCAGTAACATTTACTGTGTATTATTCCACCTTCTCCCTGGACCCAATAGTCCTCTGAACCAGTGCTGGGCAGCTACACCAGCTGGAACCACCATCATCTTTCGGTGCGAAACTGGGAACATTCACAGTAATTGTGAGCAGGCCTCTTACATGCAGAAAGTCAAACCTGGAATTGTAGAGAAGCTGCATACAAAGCAGAGCATAGAAATCTAGCCAGCACAGAAAGAAAGAAAACCCTTGGGCAGAAGCAGGAGCCTCCTGGTCCTTAAGAACTCAATTGCCCTTGGCTTCTCTGACTTGAGAGGTTCTCTTTCATAGTCTTAACCTGAGGTCGATCAATTGAAACTTGACAATAAATAACACAGCTGTACACAGCAGAAAAATTTAGTTAGAACTCCTCTTCAAAACTTATTTTACTTTTATAACTCTTAAATGAGATACTTCCCTCATACCCTGACAATTGAAGAATGAAAATAGACCACCACTGACATTTTTTTTTAAAGATCAAGTGTATTACCGGATAAACGGCCATCACTTTATCTCTGTACTAAATCGGGGTCCAAAGTGGTTTTTGAAGAGAGATAAGTTTTCAAAGTTCTGGGTGAGTTACCATCAAAGCATTTACAAACTTTATTTTTAGCTTTCATTTGGTAATCTTTTCCTTTGTTGTAAATTTTCCTTTGTTTCTGCAATTAGTGTACATTCCTTTTTCAATTTATGAAATGGAACTGTTCATCAGCAAGAAACAAGTGCTTCAAGAAACTTGATAAATGCACGATCAAGTGAAGTGCCAGGGTATCTTCTGGAAAAGCCACTAGAGTCTTTACTAATAAAATATCTGGATGATTTATTTAACTAATAAATATATTTTCCTGCCTTTAAATATTCACTAAAATATAATTCAGAAATCTTGAAGCTGGTATGTTAATAGACAAAACAGAGTAACTTCAAAAATATCAAGGAAGTCACTGCCTTCCTGTTTGGTTGAAAAAATACAAAAAAATACTTTATGAGAACAGAATTCAAGAAGAGATGCAACATCATTCCTTGAGTGCTTAACATGGGCCAGGAATTACGGTAAACACTGAATGATTATCTCATCATAATGCAGTACTTATAACAATACTGTGTATTAGGTAACACTATACATAAGTTATACATGAAGAAAGGGAGAAACAGAGAGATTAACTTGCTATGTAACAGCTACTAAAGGCAGGAACGATGTTTTAAACCTAGATGATATTAACTCAATGTCTTTTTGTTAACTGTGAATACACTTCCTCATAGAAAGCAGGTAAGTTAGCAGTTTGGATCAAAACTTAATGGTAAGGTATCCCCAAGTGTTGTGTATATATTTTGCAAGTCATATAGGTTTCAAACTCTCGGGGACATCAGTCAGAAGTTAGCTATTTTAACAGGTGAAGAGAACTGAGTCCCATTTACCACTATACTTTTAATGCTTATTAAATAATTGCTTTTGGTATAATAAGTTGTGCAACTAAATAAAGAATTACTAGCTCAGCCTCGATGACACCAAGAAAATAGAAATTTCTAAATTTAAATTTTGATATTTTTCACAATTGCATTTTTAGCAAAAAGTGTGCATTCTTTGAAGTACTATCACTACTGCTCTAAAACTAAACACTTAATTGCATATCAATCCGTAATAGGTATAGTTAATGTGGATTTGTATTTGAGGCATAGGGCAATGTGCTAGAGATAATGACACAAAGATCTTTAGAGTAGAGCACCTCACAGTAAATTAATATGTACAGTAAATAGCACTACAAATGTTTAGTTTTTGTTGTATTCAATATATAATAAGAGCTATGTTACTTAAGCCTAGGAAGCGGTCACCCTTCTAGGTGGTAAAGAAAGGTTTCATGTTGTATAACTTGAGCTGGGCCCTTAAAATAATTTGCACTATGACATGCTGAATGGACACACAAGAAGGAGTATTTCCAGGTATTTGTGCAAAACCCCTAGAGGTAAAAATTTATATGAATCCTTTAAGGAGTCAAGTAGAGAGAAATCAGTTCATTTAGGTGAAAGTGTGATGGGACGTCAGATCACAAAGACAGAGCAGCTAGGCTCCAAAAAAACCAAAATCCCAGGCTGAGAGGTTTAGGCCATCATTTTCTGCATTACTGCAAGCACTGAACAGCATAAAGGGGGAAAGGAGAGAAAATAAGACAATGAATAGCAAAAGTCTCAAAAAACTTCAAACTCCAGAGGAGACTTGAACATGCTCTCTTCCCCTGCTGCCTTTAATGGAAATAACCAACAGGAATGCTGGATGATTACAGTATATTTTTTCTCTGTGGGAGAGGGAGATTATGTACTCAGAACCATAAAGCATTTGCTTGCAAAATTAATTCAAATTGACTTGCATGGGGCACCATCACATGAACTGAAAACAGATGAAGGATGGTTTTTAAAGAAAAGAATCACAATAAACAACAATCAAACCACTTGGAAAAATACCTGTATTGGGCCCAAGGGACCTCAGCAAGGCTGGATGTATTTACCATCTTCATTAATGAATGGGAAGATGAGAGGAAAAAAATATGTATTCACATATGAAAGTGATGCAAATATCAATAGGAGCAGCTTTATTTTCAGAAGATAAAGGATTTGTATAGACTATATAATCTGGCAGAGAAATTTCTAGACAGAAACCTACATGTGTATGAATAGTACAAGATAATGGCAAAAAGGAAATTATTAGTTCCCAATACGAAACAGATGGGGATTATCCTGAGAAATCACCATTTGGTGAAAGTTTCTGCACAAGTGTCTCATATCACCCGCAGAAGAACAATAAATTGTACATAATTCTTTAGAAATGACAGACACTCCCTGTTTACATTTCTACTCCCTTCTGGTTACACAAGTCAATCAGAATAAGCAAAACAAAGAAAAAAACAGAAAAATTAAGGGTTGGATATGAAGCTAGAAGGTGATGGGAGTGAATCTGTGGGGATAAAGAGATGAAGGTTTGGATGGAGGAAAAAGACAGATTTCACAACCCAATCTGCTAACAGGGAGGAGAAGAGTTCGTCTCGAGCAGCACTTGTCTGAGGAATTAGTAGGTGAATTGGGACCTAAAGGAAGGACCGGCTAGCTGTCCTATTGTAGCCGGGGTAAGGCGAAGGGGCAAATAAGAGGGTGATGTGGACCAAGTTCACTTTGCACCTTGTATTTACACTGTCCCTATAGGTGCGAAATGTTTTGCAAGTTGCTAGAGAAAACATACAATATTTCGTAGTGACTTTAAATATATAATCAGAGTAATGCCAATGAACAAACAGGGCATGTGTATTTCAGTCTTGCTCTGTAGAACTACACTGTGACCACTGCTAATTCATTCTGATAATCAAATACATTTGCCTCCTACCCAGAAGCAAAAATGGACTTTTTTTTAAAGAACTTGCCTCATAATTGCTAAGTTTCCACATGGGGAATCTAAATGCAAAATTTCTGTCTTCAAAACTTCAGTGCATGTTTTATTACTCTCTTGAATTCCGTAAATTATTAATCTTACCTTATGGACGGAGTTTGCTATTTGTTTTCCTAAAAAAGAGTGAATATAAAGCTACTTTAGATCAGGTATGCTCTTCATTATACTGGCATATGAATACATACTATAATACCCATTCCCTTTAGAATCCTTTTCTATCAATTTCCAAATAAGGAGTAATTCTCCATCTACTAATGTGCTCTTTTTTACCCACTTCAGCAGTACTTTAATTTTTATTAGCCTCTGCATGTTTGGTGTGGACCTTAGTACTTGTCATTATCTTTACTCTCTTTCACTGGGAAACACAGCCAAAATAAGTTTCTGTCAAAACTCTGTATGGTCATAACCAAAATATAAGAGCGAAGTAGTGCTCGTATATTTCTCTCCATTTACTGCCTTTAATTTTGAATACATGACATTTTACACACACACACACACACACACACACACACACACACACACACACACACAGTGTTGCCAAAATCTGAGTATGAGCATAGAAAATCCAGCTTAAGTTTTTCTTAATTCAAGAGAACCCACATAAGACATTAACAATTTATTCACAGTTCATTTTTGTAAACTTAAGCCTGAATTCTTTTCAAACTTTAAAACTAAACACACAGGTACTCCATCTCAAAGAAATCAGAAATTGTATGAAAGTGACAATAAAAAAAGAAGAGCCATAAACTCCTGTTTCAATCAGAAGTGCCATGTAGGGCTCTTCTTTTTTCTCTCTCATCCGGGAGCAGGTTAGTCTGCCTTCACATTGGAACAAATATTTAAGGCAATATTCTGAAATCCTCCTCAAAGAAATTATCACACATAAACCTAATGCCTCTAAGATTTTAAATTTACGTTTATTCCCTTTATTTGATGGGGAGAAGAAAATATCCCTGAAACAAAAGCAGATCTTGCCGTACAATTCAGAGGTGATGCCCAGGGGAGCACAGAGGTCCCTGTTGTGCACTCAGGAAGTACACAGAATCCTGGGGGGTGGGGGGTGGGGGCTGAATCCATGACAGCGGTAGAGGCAGGTGCATCCTGTGATCGCAGGTAACAACAACATATGGAAAAAAAGAGCAATGGAGGAATTTCTAAGATGTGAGGGCATCATCTGTTCAAAACAAACATCAGAACCATTAACTTTATTCTCCTAAGAATAGCCTTGGAAACACTTGCTAACAATTTCCAGGAAGCAATGGCGTTTACAACCATACTTAGACTATATAGATGAATCAATATGAAATGTTCCAGAAAGTGACTGAAATAACTCCAATGGAATTAGAAAGAAGCAAAATATTTCTTCAGGGTGTGCAGAGACAGGCTGGGAAAGCGATGAACATAAGATTAACAGTTCATGGGTATGGGCATATAGTTCAGTGGTAAGGTGCTTGCCTAGCATGCTTGAGGCCCTGGGTTCTATTCCAGCACACACACACACACACACAAAATCTGACAGACAACTGAGACAAACAAATTGCCATGAGGTTTATTACTTTATGTTAAATACTTTCATAATGTTAACTGAAATGGAATTCATATAAAGCACAATTTTTTCCCTTAAAGTATTTTTATATTTAAAGACTGTATTTATCTGCTTTTCTGAAATCTAGACTTGGAATTTTCCATGACACATGTAAGACTGCATGGGGAATTAGGGACTGTGGCAATGGAGTTTTTAAATGCATAGACAAAGCTAATCTCAAAATGCAAATATTTGGAGTCTAAATATGTGAGAAATTCTATGACAAAATAAATGCACTATCAAGCCATAAAAAGACAGGGCGACCTTAACTGCACGTTGTCTTGTGAAAGACTCTTGACTATATATCATGATTCCAAATATATAACATTCTGGAAAATGTAACACTATGGAAAGAGTCAATGGAAGGCAGAGTGAGGAAGGGACTGAAGGAATGAACAGGCCAAACACGCGAGATTGTTAAGGAAGTGAAACTTCTCTCTATGACCCTAAAATGGTAGATATTTATCCCAATTCCACCGAATGTACAAGAGAAACCGTGAACTCAAATGTGACCTATGGAATTTGTAACTATATGTCAACACTAGCTCATTAATTATAACAAATGTACCACGCTAACGCAGTATGCGAATAGCACTAGATACAGGCTGGGGGTGCTGAGGTGGTACATAGGAGCTTCTCTGTATTTTTTATTCTTTTTTTTTTTTTTGCCCAACATAAAAAATAAAGTCTATTAGCCTAAAGAATCATCTATGCCTAAATTTTATAAGCATTTTTAAATAAAATATGATGAAAACATAATTGTAGAATGACAAGAGAGCTCTTCACAAGTTGGATGGTACTCGAGGCCTCCGCACCCCACAGCCCCATGAGTAGCATCTTTTCATAGAATCACTACTGCTTTAGAGACGCACCCTGACTGCTTGAGAATGGCAAAGCTTGGGTGTCACAATTTGAAGTCTTATAAAAGAAAACTGAGCTGGAGGAAAAATACATTTGCTCAAATAAGCAGTGAAAATTAGAACTGTGATTAACCACTTACATCATTAAGCCTGAAGTCAGTCTGTGTTTTGCTTGTTTGGATGTTTTTCTTTCTGTTTATAACTAAAGATTAGATATAGGGAAAAAAAACTGCAACATTTTCAACTCCTCCCCTCCATTTAATTTTATTCCAAATGAGTTAGGACTGCTGAGTTCCATATTGAGGTGCTAAAGTACACAGTATTAAATTCTACCTATTTCACCGACTAGTCCTTTGCCAGATCGATAGCTCAGTGGTTTGTGTTGTTTTAACTACCAAAATGCTGCTTTCTTGGTCCTGTATGTCTGAAAAGAAATAGTATAAAAGCAGTTTTGTAATTAGCCTGTTGGGCGAGTGGTTTAGGGCTCAGTGGTACATTAAATACATCCTCTTATTTTATCCCAGAATAACAATGCAAGGTAGACAACACAATATAGAAACTATCCACCCAGTTTACCAAAGAGAACCGATGAGATTCAGGAAGGCCCACAACGACAGTGAATTACAGACAGGGTTCGGAATTGAGTTAATCCATCCCATTAATGATGTGCGTTGAACTCTACAATCATACATACAAACACATGCACTGTGCCGTCAACGTAACAAATGCAGCACGCATTGGGGCATCAATGTGCTACACATTATTTTACTATGCATGGCCTAGCAGTGAACAGAATGAAAGAATGCCGCCATCTATCCCAGCCCATTTAAAACTTTCTGAGGGGAATTTTCTCTCTGACACCAATTTATATAAACAAAAGAGGGACCCCTCGGAGTAGCTCACCTCTGGTTTCACATCAGTGCCCTGAGTACTTGCTGTGAAAGGAACTCAGGCTCTTCCTACTCAGCCTGAGTTTCATCTTCCTTCTCAGCAAAGGGAAGGTGAGGAGCCTCTTCGTGGACCACCCCTCTGAGGACTAATGGTCAACTGCAAATCTTCATGCAAGAAGTGTATTTTTCACGATAATTCTGAATTAGGATGATAGGACACGGCCTATGCCAAACAGCA
Source organism: Fukomys damarensis (assembly GCF_012274545.1). Lineage (NCBI taxonomy): Eukaryota > Metazoa > Chordata > Mammalia > Rodentia > Bathyergidae > Fukomys > Fukomys damarensis. Next base: position 50,610,135 of record NW_022900947.1, read on the forward strand.
ACACAGGCTCTCTCAGTTATGTCACAAACTGCTTGAACCAAGACTGTCATTCTCTAACACTCCTGGAAAGCCACACAGAGAAGAAACAAGACCTGGCAGCATTCAATCTGTCACTTTGGTCTCCTCAGTGACTTGTTCTCAGAATTGTGATATTCCACAAGCTCCTGGATGCTAGGGGATTTTTATTTCCCCCGGGCTATTACTCAGGTCTCTTATAAGAGTGACTGACACACTCAGTGCACCATAGAAATTCATGAATGAATAAATGCAGACTACTGCATAAAAGCGCTATGGCCTAGTACTTCTAGATATATCTAGAGAAACAAGGAAAAGTGAGTTAAAGTTACCACCACAAGGCAGAAACATGCACACACACTCACTGCCTTGAATGGACATGTCTAAAGCTCCAATTCAAGGGATGTGCCCGAATTAAGGTAAGCTGCTCAAGCACGGGCTAGAAGGAAACCATCTCAGCATGGAAAAATTAGAGATTTAAAAAAGTAAAATAAAATTTTCTTGTGCAAAAAAAAAAAAAAATCTTCAACTGTGCCTAGGGTACAGACTGGTAACTAAAGTCATAGAAGAAGAGAAATCAGTGGAAGGTGAATCATGAGGAGAATTTACTTAGCTTCTTTAAACTGTAGCCTTCACTTAGCCAGCGTTACAGAGCCACAGAAAGTTTCTAGTTCTACGTTTCCAAAACACTCAAAGAAACAAAGAAACTGGAAATTCAGATTTTATATGAAGTCTCCCAATCTGTAAGCTCTGACAACCAGTTCATACCTGTACACTTTTGTGCAAAAACAGGTAAAAATACAAACTTATGGGCTGACAGATCTCCCACCATGAAGAGCACAGTTGTGCAGCAGAAGGTGGAGGAAAGAACGGTACGGCTCCTTACTGTGCCAACTTCCTCTCTGGCTCCCACTTAGTTGGCATTATAAAACTTAACCTTAGTAATGTATGCTGTGCTTCATAAGGAAAAGAAATAGTTGTCCTCTCAATAAATATTTATGTAAGTGTAATTATAAAGCAGGGACTGAGCCAAGCTTCAGAAACACTGTTGAGTGGTAAACATGAAATAGTTACAAAGAGCCTGGCAATTTAAAATAGAATAAAGAGGATAAACAGACACACACACTCACACACACCCCACACATAAAACACGAATGAAGCAGGAAGGTCAAGCCATACAAGCCTTACTCAAGGACAAGGCCCTTGTCTGGTTCAACTGCTTATGAATCACAAGAGTCTGATATAATATATCGCACACAACCAATAATACTGAAGGACAATTAGAGAGTAAAATCATAGTAAATTTCTTTAAAGCTCTTTATTATGCAACTCAGGATATCTGATTTTGATATAAAACCATCGTGAACTCCTCATATACCTATGATGGTATAAATTCCAGCAGGAACACTAAGTGATTTTTCCCGGAATGCAGGCATGTCCATCAAGAACAGGCAGTGGTCCATCAAGATTTTATCACCCGGTGAAAGCACAGCCAGTTTAGTTGGTGTAAGTGCACACTACACAGAGCTGAAACAGGGCACTCCTCAGACTGGATCTATACCACGAACAATGCGTGGTTGCTTTACATCAAACCATAAACATATTACAAATAAACTAATTTGAAATTAACTGTTGTCCCATGAATTTCTCAAATAAAAAAACACATAATACATCAGTTTATATGCTCCTCTCTGAATATGAAGTATAAAGGATGAAAAATAAAATTTAAAAATGCCATCCTGAGCCAGAGATTTGGCTCAGTGGTTCTACCATCTGCCTTGTAAGCACAAGGGCCCAAGTTCAATCCCCAGTACCAAAAAAGAGAAAAAAAGAAGACATCCTCCCTGAAAAATAGTTGGGTTCCATATATGTAGGGCCTATTTGGAAGATTATATTTCCAATGGAAAAAAAAATTGATAATTTGTGTTTTCTCAAATTTTATTTAAGTCCTAGTTTACCCTTCATTTTTAAAGGAAAGTTTTGCTGAATACATAACTCTTGCTTTTATTATCTTTTTCTTTTGTGATTTTGTATATATCGTTTCACTGCCTCCTGGTTCTCACTGTCTCAAATGAGAAGTCCCCTGTGCTGGTATTAAGGATTTATTGTACAGTATAGTAAGTTTCCCTTTTCTTTTCAAAATTATCTCTTTGGCTTTTAATGATTTAACCCTAATACCATGCTATGCATAGCTTTCAGTTTATGCTGCTTAAATTTATTGAGTTTCCTGAATAATGTATTAACATTTTCATCAAATTTGGGAAGTTTTGTCCATTAATTCTTAAAATTCTCCTTTTTCTCATAATATCTGTACTATTCCCCTAAGTCTATGCCTTTCTTCTTATTTCCCTTCATTGCTTTTTCCTTTTGGTTTTTCCAAGTGGATGATTTCACTTTTCCTGTATTCAAATTTGCTGTTTCTTCTGCTTGTTCAGATCTGGTGTTAATCCTTTTTTAGTAAATTTTTCATTTCAGTTTTTATTCTTTTCAACTCTAGAATATCTATTTCCTTTTAAAAATAAATGATATTTTTACTGACATTTTGAATTATATGAGACATTCTTAAACTTTTTTTAGTTCTTTAGAAAAACTGTCTATTCTGTTCTATATGCTTGATTACTATATTTAAATTTCCCACTCTGGCCTTCAACTAGTAAGTCAAATGTCTCATAATCCTTAATATAATGTCCATTGATTGATTTTTGGCCTACATAGTGGTAATTGTTTCTTGTTTCTTTGTATACCTCATAGATTTTTGTTACAAACTAAATGTGTTAAATAATATAATGCCAATTTTGCAACTTAGATTCTCTTCATACTGTAGGGTTTGTCATTATTTTTTAAAGACTTGTAAACTAATTCTGAAAACTACTGTTTACCACCTGTAGCCACCAAAGCTACTGTTTGGTGAGCCTAATAGCAAGCTAATTTTTGGTCAGGTGTGTGTGTGTGTGTGTGTGTGTGTGTGTGTGTGTGTGTGTTACTGGGGATTGAAATTGGGGCCTTGTACATGTTAGGCAAACATTCTACTGCCAAGGTACATTTGCAGTTCAGGACAGATTTAAAAACAAAACAAAAAAAAAAACCCTTGAAACAATAAGTTTGTATATGTATGCTAAAGTATTCCCTTAATATTCAGCAGGCAATTACAGACTCTGTTTCACCGTAACATTCTGCTTGTTCAGAGCCATGAGGCCAGTCATGGGTGAAAACCTAATTTCTCGGGTCTTTCTGGGAATACACACATCCTTGGGCATATGCACAGCCTTTCAGATGCCCAAAATCACGGTGGAGCATTCAAAGCCCCTATGGACATATCACTTGTGAGATTTTCCTTTTAAATTGTTTGTATAGCTAGTCTATTGTCTATTCTGAATTTTGCCTACCACCTCAGACATTAGAAAAATGACGCAATTGCTTCTTTTTCACAAATGCCTGTCTCAGAAAGGCTTTTGGACTGAGAGCTCTAAGTTGGATCAAATCAAGATAGTCTTGATTTTGATAGGCTTTCAGGGTACTGTCAGATAGATCAAATCAGAGTCAAAGTCACCATATTACAGAGATACATGCATAGCTATGTTTACAACAGTGCAAAATTCATAATAGTTATATCTTGGTTCCAGCTTATATGATCCTACGTACAAATGAATAAAGAAAACATTGCATGGGGTCTCATTCACTATTCTATTCTTCCAGTACCTTCGGGCTGATGGTTTTCACTATAATGACAAATTTTTGGCTTTCCAAGGGTACCTTAGAATTGGTGAGTCACAAAAGACAGCAAACTAAAAGGCCACAAATCTTGCTATTCTCACAACGTTCGAGCACATTTCTTGAATAGAAGCTTTCCATAAAGCTCCAATACTTTATTTCCAGGGGGGAATAAAAGTTGATTCTGACAAATTTCTCCCAATTTTCTTATGACTTTTGTTGACCGAGGAGGAAACTCTTGAAAGTTTTTACTTCAAAATTCATGTTGATATAATTCTGATGATCTACTTTTCACCTAGGAATGCTCTAAATGGCAAGAAGTGGCAAAACCTAGCCCAAATATGTTAGAAGTTTACACTTCTTATTATAATTGTATACATACTCAACACTCATTTTTTCCTAAGGAATCAGGAAAACTTGTTCACCTGTTATTTGAATGCCATTTGAAGGCCAAAATATAATGCTTAAATTCCATAAATGCTTCCCACAGTTGGACAAATGGACATTTCCTAAACTCTAAATTAACTTTTGTTTCTTCAATGTTAATATCAGATATGGCTATGCCAAAACCTTCACAGAACATTAAAATTTTCAAGTCTTTAAAAAGATACATATTGATTTAAAATATGGGAAAAAACAGGACTACACCAACAATTATAAGAAAAAGAAAACATAAAACTGTTCAAATGTTTGGGAAGATCTCAACTTTTATACACAATGGGTTTGTTTTTATAACAAAATCAATTTCCAAATTGAGCAAATCCTCCCAAATTTTTAGTTGCAAATAACAACTAAAATGCTTTAAATATACTCTTTGTAACAAAGAACTTTTGAGTTACTTCCTAGTGGAAACAGGAGAAAAACAAAAGTAAATTCAAAGAGAATATCATACATTTTCTCAGAATTCTAGAAAATTAATTTCAACACAGTATGTCAGGTATCATCTCAGAAAGGGCATTTTGAATTCCTAATTCAATACAACAGTTTTGGTCTGTAAGAAGTTGAACAGTACAAAATTCATGCATAGATCAGTAGTAGCCATTGATCTACCTATAGATGGGTGGTAATAAAGAAAAAGACAAAAAACACAGGGAGGGAGAAGTAAAGGAAGCTGGAAGGTTCTAAAAGTTAAAGAAGACTACATGAAGAATCCACAGCAAAAAATTGAGACTGAGTACATATGGATCATAAGATGTTTTTCCTTTGTCATACACTCAGGATTCTAATATCTTAATGCCATATCAATGATAAATTTTTATACTATAATTCTAAATGCAACCATCATTTCAGATAGTTGTAGTGCAAGGATCAAAGCCAAGACCTTACATTTGCTCAGCAAGCACTCTGCCACTGAGCTGCATCGCTAGATCACAACCATAACTTTAACAGTGAGAAAGAAATTCCAATTTTATGAAATATAAAAAAGCACACCAATTAAGATATCCGTGCATAATTGTGCATTAGAAAATTAACACTATTTATTTTACTTTCATAATTATTTTCTTAGTAAAGGATTGATTAATATACTTGTTTTTTTCATTTTTTTTAAAGTAAAACATTTTGATAGATCATTATAACTAGATTTGTATAATTGTTTTATTACTTAAGCTTTACCTTTCTTCTAACATAAAATATTCCATGGTAAAATATTTTGCTATGAATTTCAGCCCAAATAAATTGCATGTATATAGCAGAACCTAAAATAATTTTAAGCAGTCCATATATAAATATATCTATAAAGAATCGAAGTACATTGTGACAAAGTGGTTCTATAATAAGTGTGAGCAGTTTTAGATCAAAAATTAGAAAATGGTAAAACAATTATTAGTTAATAATTTCTTGAACTATAATATATAGTTATAAATTGGATTTAATATTTTGGTGTAATTTGATTTTTATATTATATCATTTTATGTATCTTTTCATTTTCTACCTGATAAAATGGTTCTGTACTTAAGTGAGCAGAAGATAATGAAGTACTTTTTTGTATAGTCTATGTAGTAAAATTGTTAATATCATAAGTACTTTCAGGCATAGAGCTGAAAAATGACATCTGATTTCCCCATAAAAGATTGCATTTAATATACACCAATAAAATAATTTCCTAAAAGCAATATTAATTATAAAATTTTTCCAATATAATCATTTTTTGGAAAACTTTTGAGTGAAGGAAATTTCAAGAACAGGCATCTGGGGTCAGGAAGAGACATGGAGGCACAGGGAGAGGGTTCGCAGGAGTGAGTGAGGTGCTGGGTGAATTCGTCCCATATGCCCACAAGAGGTGCGATTACCACGCACCTCAAACACAATAAACAAGAAGAAACTTTAAAAAAGAATTGGAAAACACCACTTGAATGGTGACTAAATTGGTATTTTGAGAAATGTTCAATCTCAGTGGAATATTCATGAATTTCTCATAATACCTCACCCTTTAATTCTGCAAATGAAAAGAAAAACTGAATTGGTCACAGCTTTGAATCAGCACTCACTGCAGACACTAAATTTCATTTGCCACACAATATAAAACTGTCAGAAAGGCAAAGCAACAGCAGATCAAATACTCTTCTGGGGTATATAAACTCTAAAAGTCTGCTGACTGCTTTAATCTGAAAGGTTTCTGAGTGTTGAAGGAAGCATCAGCTCTTCTTGAGGAGGAAGACTGACAGGAGCGCACACTATGTTCACTATTCAGTCTTGGATAATCTTTCCCTATTGCTGCCTTTTCCCCATCAGAGTGAATGTGAGGTCCTCTCACTCACTTGACAAACACACCTCTCCTGCTCTTTTATAGATGTCCAGCGAGTTTTCTAAAAGAGTTCTTTTTTTGTTTGTGTGTGGTACCAGGGATCGAACTCAGGACATTGCGCTTGCGAGGCAGGCCACCGAACGGATGAACTAAATCCCCGGCCCTGTCCAACAAATTTTCAATCCCATGAATCTTTTATCATGATGCCTACATAAGCAACTGAAGTTTTAGTGAAATTTTCATAGGAACTTACCCCATTTTTTGGAAAAGCAATCCATCCCAGGTCACCCATGACAGTGCGTGAATCCAACAAATTCACTGAAAGACAAATAACACAAAAGTGTTATTTGTGAAATATATAACAACATACCTTTATTTTGATAGTGCAAATTGTTTAAATAACTGAAATTATATTAAAATTTCCTTATGATGAGTGCAAGAGATGAAATTTGGAGAAAACATTATTAGGATAAAAGAGAACAAGTAAGTTTGAATAAACACTCAGAGAAAACTTAAAAACACCAAAATACATAATTATCCTAAATAATTTTTTAATAAATTAGAGGACAAAAAAAGAGCAAATAATAAGAAAAAGGAAAAAAATGAAAGAAAGGACAACGAAAAAGCCCTATGCAGCTTTTTTGAAAGGCATTAAGTTTTAGGATTAGGCTACAGCCATAAAATTGTAGATAACATATTTTATTTTCTTCTGGAAAGCTGTTATGAAGCAATTAACAAATAATTTACATTAAACAGCAATAAACTATTCCCAAGCTTATAACATTTCTGTGATATTAGCCAAAATCTGTAATCCAAATTGCAAGTTTAATTAAGAAATAAATCTATACACCCTTAACCAAGACACGGAAACTGTCACAGTTCTTTGGGTTGTTACTACAGCTAACAGTCCACTGCATTTCCAAGGACAGCTTCTACTAACATATGACCAGAATCGAAATGTGCTTCACATAAAACTATCAGTACATTACATCTGCAAAGTCTAAGATATCTGGAAACTTCAGGATGGAAATCAGAATATCATCATTATAAAGAAAGCCATAGATAAGTAGGTATACACACACACACACACACACACACACACACACACACAAACTCCATGGTGCCCAATGCTCTTCCCAAGAAATCAGAATAGTTTAAAAGGCACTCAAAAGAGAAACGGGTTATTACTAGGAAGAAGTACCAAAGCATCTTATACTATATTCAAATACCCATCTTCTGAAAGGTAACAGATTGTGAAAGGATGATTCTATCTGGAAGTGTTAAGCCTAGATTACAAAAGGATAGCAACTGGTAGACTAGGAAATGTATTTTCATACTCTATAATAGAATATATGATATAAAAGAGTAACGACTGAGAAAATCAGGACCATGATTGAAATTGAAATGTTGGTTGATTGGCTTTTTTTGTTTGTTTTTGAGACAGGGGACTGGCCTTGAACACACTATGTAGCCCAGGCTGGCCTTGAACCTGTGATGATACTCTTGCCTTAGCATCCCAAATCCTGTGACTGCATGCGTGCGCCATCATACCAGGCATGGAATTGAAATTTTGCACAAAATAAAAATTAAGTGCATTTAACCTTCATTATTCATTATTTTCTTTCACAGTAGCGCAAATTACTGAGATAGGCATACATACATATCTGACAAAATTAAGTGTATAATAGTATTAAAAGTAAAATAAATCAACAATTTAAAATTGTAGAAAACAGAAATATTATAATTATCCCATAGACGTATTATCATGGCAAAACATCCTTATTTTTGTAACTTCTATACCTCTCAACTATAAAAATGTTCCCCACAGAATATTTGTATTGTCTTTAGCCTACTCTTATCTTCTTGGCTTCATGGAATAATAAATCTGCAGAACTGCTATAAAAGAATGAAACATTAATTAAAGAAATACTATTTAAAATAAAACCAATGCCAACTGTTCTGTTACCACTGACTGATCTTGAGTGTGCTGACAGACATGCTACTACATCTAATTTTTCAGCTGCAACTACCCTCTTTTCTGTGCAGTTTCCAGGTTTCCCTGGGAATAAGTCTACATTAAACACAAATGTCCTTGTCCTCGTTTTAGTTTTTCTGGCACACTGGGATTATGTCTAGACATGACTAAATACCAGGAGAGGGCAGAACCTAAATTGTTATATTTATTCATTTGGTTCATCTTGGATATTGAGTAGCGGTGTGGTGTATCTCTGTAAATCAGATAAAGTAGAGCAAATCAGAAAACTAAGGGTGTTACTGCCACAGCAAAGAGAATTTAATCCTGTGGTGGCGATCGGATGTTCACAGGAATTCTAGGAATTCATAACCAGCCTGCCTGGGGAAACAGGCATTCCTTGTAGACCTCATAATATGTGGATCTGAAGTATTCATTTTATCAACAGAATTTCAAGTATTTCTAGTTGTTTTCACTTAAATTAGCTTTAATCTGCATTATTACTTTTATTTTGGGGGCTGAAAATATATGGAAGTAAATGAAGGACCTCAAAACACTAGATTGTTAATACACCTCACTGGAAGTTTTTAACATTGGACTACATTGTAAAATACATGAAAAAAAGTACAAGCAAAATCTGTGTAATCTCACTTCTGATTTTGTCAAAATGATTTCTTCACATAAACACTGGAGATTTGTAGGAAATATATGCATATCACTTTATTAGGCTACTGTGTAATCTGGATTTCCTTCTGGAAACAAATGATTTCGTAAAATTCACAATGCTAAGAAGCTACTCACATATGCCATTACAGAACTGCAAGTCAAGAAAAGAGTGCAATTACATACTTTACACAATTACATGGAGAGTACTATAATTTTGTTCATGTCATACAGGATAGATGCTTTGGGTCTGGATCAGTTCCTCACAAACCCCAGAGAAAATACCTAAAGTTTAATCATATATTTTGTTTCAGACAGCTGAAGAGGTGTTTGCCAGTACACCAATCATCCGGTGAGTGAGCTGACCCACGTGTGTGGGTGAATCAATACACACCAGCACTTCGCCACATGGACATCTGACGAGGTCTGGAGACGTTCTGATTAGGAAAACTTTGGGTGCAGGTAAGGAAGTATTTGCTACTGGCATCTAATGGGAAGAAGTCAGGTGTGAGGCTAAACATTCCACAATGCATGACAAAGGTTGCCAGGAGCCAATTTCCAAGTCCATAGGAGGTCAATGTGAGACAATTTCACTAGTGCCAAAGTTGAAAAGCCCTGTTATACACCCATTGGTCCTACTAAAATATCTCTGCCTCTACATCCCCTTGTAGAGTACATCTTAGCGTGATCTTCATTAACAGAAGTTAGCATATTCTGGAGGCATGCCTTATGAACCAAAATAATACCCCTACTTAAGGAAATAAAATAATAAGATCATCTTACTCTTATGTGGAAAATAAAGTATATTTCAATGATACAATTCCACAAAATTGTTTTTCACAGAAAGCCTGTCATTATTACATGCTTTAATAATTTCTCAACATTCATGATGGTGTATGTAAAAAATACTCTGTCACTGATGTTACTAATACCTCTCTTTTTTATAACTAGTTATATAAAACATAGAAACACTGAAGGGTAAAACAAAGTAGGTAAAACACAGTAATATGGATAGAATATATATATAAATGTGAATTTTCAGAAGTTTATTCCCCAATTGTATTGCCAAATTTATTAAAAGGGGGAAAGGCAGTAATACAGTACAATCACTGAGTGTCTTCAGTGCTACGACTACAATAATTAAATTGTTCTGAGCAGTCAGTATATATTCTTGTTGTAAACTGCAATGAATACACAATGATCCTTCATTGTACAACTTAATTAAAACTTGTCCGGGAGAAGCCACTAATGAATATAATTAGAGGAAATGTTTGATACCACAGTTACTCTGGAAGACATTAATTAGATATCAGAAATTTTATTGAAAATGTTTTTATTCTATTATTTAGACTTTAAAATGTAGCAACACAATTAAACTGAGACAACCTTCAAAGTCACTGTCCCTCAGCTAAGTCACTAAAAGCAGGAAATTTTATCGAGTTCCCAGGAAAGAGACCTGTTATCAGATTTCTGAAGAGTGGAAAGACAGATCGAGGATATCTGATTGCATCTGACTGGGCCAGGCCTGAGAATGTGTGAGCCTCAGGACACACAGGGTACAAGAAGGCTTGAAAGCATCTTCGTTCATATTGTTTATGCTTCTGCCATGATCTTCACATTAACAAGCATAGTTAAAGCAGCAATCAGAGCTTCAGCACAATATAAGAAAAGAATGATCTGGATTAATAGCAGATAGGATGGCATTCATTTTCTCTAAAGACATGGAATCAAAATCCCATTGCATAAAATAAACTTTCGATGGAAGTATTTTAAAGATTCTGCTGAACGGTATCAGAAAGGCTACTGGATGAAATTGCAACACATATTTAACCAATCTATGAGGAAATTTCCAGATTTTGGCAACCATTAATTTTGTTCAGCTCCAGTTACATAGTACCACTATTAATTCAGTTCTGTCCAATGTACTGAAAAGGGTTTGTGTGAGGGAAGGGGGTCTTTTGAAGAAAATATTATTTAAAAAAAACAAACTCCTGTCTAGGAAGTTACTGGATATGGATGTATTCCAGAAACTGGTAAATCATGTACAGAAAATATGGAGAATCAGCAGGAGAGCAAAGCCAGCAGATCAAGCTTGGCAGAGTTAAGTAAGTATCCGGTTCCAAATTATATCATAGAGTTGTGAATCCATCTAAACTTGAAACTTGCCTCTCTTAACATTTGCTTTCATGTGGGAAAAATCAATTTTATTACCTAATCCATGGAGAACAGACTTGCTGTTATTTTCAGATGAACACACCCTAACAAAGCTTCTTAATTCTGTCAGATGGAAGGCAGACGCATCCTTCTCATCCCAAACTGTGTTTTTCTTCCATCACTTTTTGATACCTTCAGAATTCTATTCACAGATCTATCTCAATGGAGATTCACAGCTGAGTCACTTGAACTCCCATATTATCTTTGAAGCGGTTTCTAAATAAGATGATTTTGTTGTATCAGTTTAATAGTTTACACTTAATTGTTGACTGCCAAGAACCAGCATCTTTCTTTCAAAATAGTTTTAATCTTTTTTTTATTTTGAAATTCCTGTTTCATTTTGTTCATATTACTGCAAAATATTATACATCATCATAAAGAAGCTTTAGTGCCTATTATTCAAAACTAAGTAGAAGTACATTCACATCATGATGCTATGTCTATACTGGAGCAAAAGTAACTCATAAATACATATTAAAGGTTTTAAATTGTTAGTATACTTTAAAAATATATGCCCAGAGGCATGTAAAACAAAGAATTTAGAATTTATATCCACTAGTATGTACAAAGTGTTTAGTCAAATTTAACTCAGAAATCCACTGACCGCTAAGTTATAACTAACTAATGAGCGATCTGCCACATTCACACTGCACGAACAGAAAATTATCATGCGGCTTTCAGTAGTTACCTTGTCAGGTGTGGTAATCAAACTTGTCACACCTTACATATTGTTTTTATTCTAAAGAGAAAAGTCACTATTTGATGACATGAGAGGTGTACAAATCTTCACATCACAGAATACTGTAATCTCACTGAATACTTCATACCATACCGTCATATGTATAACTGTTATATGAAGTTATTCCTTTCAAAACCAAAATTTCTAAGTCCTCATCACTTGAATAAACATGCTAATTCACAATTAACTTTGAATGGTTCACTACTCAGATAATAGCCATTAGTTTTGTGGCACTGGTTTTGTTACCATGTGCCCTTGAGGAAATGATTTTACTCTAAAGACCTCAATTCTATCTGCAACATCTGTAACTGCAACTAATAAAATTATATGTTTTGGTACTTACATATCATGTAATCCTGACAATGATCCTTTAAAATACTATGCTCTTTATTTTGCCGATAAGGAAATTTAACTTGAGAAAACTTACATAAGCCAGTGGCCCAAGGTCCCAGAACTCATAAGCACACAGCCAGAATCGATATCCAAATCTATCTGACACCAAACACTTTTGCTTCTATATCATATATTTCTAATATCCAGATTGCTGAATACAAAAGTTCACTCCTTTGGAACTCTTAACTCTTATAGCAATGAATTTTTGTTAATTGCTCATCAATTCTGTACCCTGTGCTACAGTAGCTGGCATCTACCATAACGCTTTCTTTGTATTATGTGTAAGGTGAAAATCCTGATATATAAATCTAAATAAAGAGTTATTAGTTTTTCCTGGGGGAATCACAGTTTAGTGTCAACTTCCAACAGCAAATTACAAGTACCAGAAAGCAAAATTTCTGGAACTTGAATGGATATATAAAAAACTAATGATCAAACATCTTTGTTTAATTTATCTTTTATTCATTAGTCTTTAAATATGTGAATTATGGCAAAATAAGACATGTACATACTTTGTCTTTAAAAGTCAAAAATCCCATTAAGAAAAATACTATTAGAATAGAATGGAAAATGTATGCAAAAGGGATTCTTGATTTTGAGTGAATCTTTACCCAAATCCCTAATTACCCCTAATGCCTGATTGAAACATATCAAACTTCAAAACAATTTGGATAATCATTTGCTTTCCAGACATGCAGGTAGACTAAATGATGATTAGATCTGAATGAAACTTCCACAATTTCATAATCTGTTCTTCTGAGGTGATGACATTTGCCAAAAATTGAGCAAACAACTGGGTGATCCAATGTCCTTTTCAATAAAAGGAGCAATGGCTCAGCTTTTCGCTGACAACTGAAGTCATTATTTTCATGTCAGTTTTGCATTTCAGCTAAAATTTAAATCTGATGATGTAATCCCTACAGATGACTTGTCATCAAAAGTAGAAAAAAACATTACAAGACATCTGTATATTTTCTCATTGAAAACTGGTCAAAATATAAAGCAATATCGAGAGGTAGTAGCAAAGTAAAATAAATATTATGACAAATAACTTTGATGGCTGAACATAAGCATTTTAGTAACCCAGATTTAATTATTCATCTCAGAAAAGCAACCAGCATTCATACTAACTGGATAATATTTCTTAAATCAATCAATAAATTAAAATGCAATGCCTCACTTTATAGATCAACAGAAGATAGATTATTTTTGCCTAGTGCCTATAAACTATTAGGATTGAAAACATAATCAACCCATTGACTATTTGTCTCTTTATAAAGGTTATACAAAGAGGAAAACAAAGTAAAATAAAGTAAAAACACCTTCACTTTGCTAATATATATTTTAAGTATATTCATTATTTATGCACATTGTACTTCCTTGGTATCAGAATCTCCTTGTGGTTGAAGTGGCAACATGCTGTGTTCCTGACAGCAGATTGAGACTGGTCTTGGCAAATAAAGATAACCAGATTTCTGTTATTCAGCTTCCATTGAATTAGGGGCCCTTATCACAGAGTTCCATCCAATGAGATATAAACAGCAATCTGTTCACCAGTTTCTGGGCAAGGCTTGTCTTAACTAAAGAAATCATGCAGCCAACATGGTACTTGCCTGTCCTCTTTTCCTTCTTCCTCTTGTTGTCCTGTAGTGAATGCAATGCTTAGAGATTTTTGCAACCTTCTTGCAACCATGAGGCCAAAGCATGAAAGCAAGGCCACAAAAGTCACAGATTCCCTTCCTGATGCCAATAAGTTGCTGAGCCCAAGACACAAGACATCTATCCTTAAACACCTTTCTCAAACATGTAAAAAGAAAGTTCTATTTTTAAGTTACTTTCAGATATTTTTCTATTATTTGTACCCTAATATAATATTATGTGATGTAGGTAACATATAAACAAATGCAGGACCTGTGTTCAAGTGCTATGGAATACAACACCTAAAATGAAAGTTCACTCAATCAACAAGTATTTATCAAGTATCCACCGAAGTACCAAGAACTGGCCCATGGTCTGGGCGCATAATGGTGAAAAAAATCAGGCTCCAACTACCTGGATCCAAAAGCACTGATTTGAATTTTTATTAACTGTAAAATACTCCACCCATATTCCCTGATTCAGCATCTTTAAGGATATAATTATCAAAATTAACATTTGAGCGTAAAATTTTGATGGTGACAAATATTAAGGCATACACTTTAAGGATCAGTTATGAAAATAATATTAAACTATGCCTAAGGTATTGTTTTCTTGCTTTTAAACTCTTTAACATCTTGTATTTCATTATTGTAAACAATATTATTTCATAAACTGTATATCACTATTAGCATTAGAACATTTCATTCTATCCTTTTTGTGATTAATGACAGTGTATCTACTGCATTTTCTGAATGCTACTCGTGCGTTCAGTTTTATACGTACACACTCACACATACACGCTCCGCTGTACTTTGGATGTTAAATGTCTCCTACAGACCTATGTGTGAAAGGCTTAGTACCCAGCTTGGCACTGCTAAGTGTGGAGGAAACTTTAAGAAGTGTGGACTAATGGGAGGTCCCCGCAACTGGAACATGACCTTGAAGGGACTCCAGCTGGACTCCAGCCCCTTCTGCTTTCTCTCCCTGCTCTGAGGGGGGTGGCTGGCTTGGCCAGGCCGATTCTGCCATGATGGGCGGCCTCAACAGAGGCTCTAAGCAATGGTCCAGTCACAATGCACTGAAACCTCCACTCTGTAAGCCCAAGTAGCCCTTCTCTCTTTATAAACTGTTCCAAGAAATGTTATAGCAACACAGAGAAGAAATCAGATCATCAGTGTTTTTTTTTTTAATGTGGTGTTTCTATCCCCACATTAGAATCACCTGCAATACTTTTTTAAAAATGTAAATCCACAATATTCTTCTAAATCCTCCAACATCAAGATGCTAGGTAGAGCCTATGAGTCTGCAATTTTTAAAATTCTCCCCCACTCAGCAACACTACTGACTCTTCTACTCATTTAATGAGTACCAGGCAAAATCATAACTGGAATATGTCCTCGTTCCATAGCTGAATCTACTCTCATACATTAGGGTTGTCACAGTAACAGCAAACTGTAAAGAGTCTTTAAAATCTAACTTTTGATCATCATACTGATACCATTGGAGAATAATAGTACCAGCCCCAATCTACACATCCCACTTTGAGTACCTCTATTTTACATGTACAAAAATCAAGTTTGTCTGTGGATCAGTTCAAATTACAGATTCCCATGTGTGGAAAGTACAGATTTCCATAAGAACTTTTTTGTAATAAATTACGATTAGTGAATTTAGGTGGCTCCAGGTATGGAGTACTCAACAGTGTCCTTAGCGGGGCTGTGATGAACATTTCTTCATTAGGAAACCACGGTTCCAAGTACACAACATACCAGAAAGAATGTTTTTGCTCGATGCATAGAAAACTACACATCAGTATGCCATCACTCTGGTTATCTACACCATGTTCCGTTTATACGTCAACACAGAGGTTTTCAACCTGTGCTCAGAATGAAACTGAGATTCTGAAGATAGTGGAAGAAGCACTGCGGGAGGAGGAGTCAGAAGGGCAGCCAGGGAGGGCGGGGAATTTAGCTCAGCAGTTCCATTTCGCAAGACCAAGGTCCAGAGTCCCATCCACAGCACCCCCCCCACAAAAAAAAGAGAGAGAGAGCCAAGGAACCCACGAATTTTGTTGTTACCTGCTTAATGTATCGGGTTTCTTCTTAATGAAAATTTCTGCTACTTATAAAAGGAAGAAGAGAGGAGGAAGGAGAAGTGGAAGAGAGAGGAAGAAGAAAGAAAAGGAGGGAGTCTATCATCAGAAGATAATCAGCCCTGCATATTTTGAAAACTAGTAATACTGTTCATTGCTACATGCAATATCCTGAACACCACCACGACCAGCTTCTCTCAAACCCAAGACTTAGGACAAAAACTGTGAGTTTCCTGACAAGATGACAGATTTTCCCCAAGAAATGAGAGCTGTGTAATTCTAAACTTACACTTAGGATTTCAATTCAATTGCTTTAGCACTGATGAGCACGAGATTTTTTTTTAATGCAGGTTTATGTTTCTTTACGCATACATTTATATTGTTAATTTTAATTATGTACAATTTGTATAAAATGTGATTCTTTCCTTGAAAGATGATATAAATAAGTAAAGTACAAATCATGATACCAACCACACCTAGATAAATGCAATCTGTAGCAGATTCAGCGCAGACTTGCCTCCCATCCTGTTAAATTATACGCCCTGTGACCCAGTACAAATCACTAAACTTTCCTGACGTCAATTTCCTCACAGAATCTGGATTATTAATATTAATCTCAAAAGCTATTGTGAGAAGTAGAAGAGATTAGAGAGTAACTCTTCAAAGGGTTGTCAGTTTCATCCTTCCTATTTAGGGAGAGGTTCAGTTCAAAGAATTCTTATACCTTAGTAGAATTCAATGTTAATCCAATGATTTTTTATATATATTTGCCTTACACTGCCGTAAATGAAAATGTTATTTTGTAAATTATACGCCCTGTGACCCAGTACAAATCACTAAACTTTCCTGACGTCAATTTCCTCACAGAATCTGGATTATTAATATTAATCTCAAAAGCTATTGTGAGAAGTAGAAGAGATTAGAGAGTAACTCTTCAAAGCGTTGTCAAGTTCATCCTTCCTATTTAGGGAAAGGTTCAGTTCAAAGAATTCTTATACCTTAGTAGAATTCAATGTTAATCCAGTGATTTTTTTATATATATTTGCCTTACACTGCCGTAAATGAAAATGTTATTTTGTTTTCTGCAGGTAGAATTAAACACACTAACCAGAAACCAACAAAACTATGTAAAAAGTGAACTTTCTCCCATACAAATGTTTTAATGTTATTATACTCACATAGAGATGACACACATTTTCCTACTATTTCCCTTGCAATATTAAGAATTACTTTCACATTGTAAATCTAAAGTGCTTCATAAAGTATGAGACAGTGAAACTAGTCCAGGAAATCTAGAACAAATGAAAGAGTAAATCGATCCACTTCCAAGAAATATGAATTATTAAGAAACAGATGTTTTATATTGTTTTATAGGTAAAATTAAGTCATGCTTAAATACAAAAAATGTCTATTGTGTTGGGGATAATGCTCAAGTTATATGAATTTTGAGAATTTACATTAAGAAATTGCAAGGGGTGGGAGGAGTAGTTGATTAAATTACAACGTGGTATTGACGAAAAAATATCTAATTACTTTTTAGAGCTTGCTAATCCCAGTAGATCTTTCTTTTCATTGATACTTTTGTAAGCCTAAAATAGGGTATGCTACTGGCAAATTTCTTAGTGTTAACTTGTATTATTGGTAAATCATACAAGTTTCAGTTGGCAACTGCCCAGTGCAATAGACTTTATAAAGTCACAGATTCTAAATTATAAGAGTTATGCATGTGGGAAAAGAGCTATATTAGCTCCATCATGTGATACAGCAATAAGGTGAGACAGCTGTGGCTAATAGCAGTGACTTTAAAATCACTTAAGTTACTGAATAACAAATTCACAGAATATAACATACTCCTGGAGAACCTAGTACTGAGGCTGGCTGTCCACGAGTCTACAGACAGCCAAGTGTGTCTTCGCACTGAGGCAGGATGACATACAAATAAATATATGTATATCACTTTTGCTAGAATTACCTTGCTTTGTTTGGCAAATCATACCATCTCCGTTGGTAATAAACTGTCAGCTCAAAAGAAGACTGTTTCTCTAGTTAAACTACTTTTTACAGGGATTTCTACTGTAATCAATGATCAGATATACAAACAAGTAAAACAAATCCTTCCCAGTGTGTGACAGGCTTCATCTGGAATAAAATTGAGCAGACAAACTTGTGCAAAGCCATCTGGATGTAGTTTAAGGATCAAGTCATCGGGTAAAGAAGGAAGGTGAACGTGTCTTACTAAACTCTCAGAACCAACTAACTGCACAAGAGCAGCTCACCACAAGAGGCTTCCTTCAGGACCAGGAACAGGAAGGTGAGCCAGGAGGAAATCACTGAGAACACTGTTATCAAGTTCAAGGAGTCTGGATTTTATCCTGAGGGAACTGGAGGGCCACTGAAGGGCTTTACCCAGGGAATAAATAAAGGCTGCTTGAGCTATTAAATTAGTCAAGTGCTTTTTCTTCTGACATTTCCATTTACAGTAAATATTAGACAGTACTCACTGACTAATGCAAAAAAATTAGAACTTGCTAAATGTCAGGGTACCGACCCACACTATTTTTTTTAGAATGTGTAATACCTAGCATTTAAATATTGCTAGCTATGTACCATAACTCTTGCAAAGCACTTTAACAATATGAACTCACTTAATCTTTACAATCATAAGAAATATTCTAATAATATTCCCAATATACAGACAAGAAAACACAGGCATAAAGAGCTTTCCTAGCTTGTCCAAGGTTCAGAAGGCTCCAAGTGCTAGAATCTGCCTGCCCAGGCCTTCGCCTCTTTCCTGGCATCTCCATGATATTCTACGGCACCAGTTCTGCAGATGTAAATCTTAGATTTTTACTCAAGTTCTGATTTTTTAACAGATCAAATTTTGTTGACTCGGCCCCTCAACTTATCATAATGCATTTCTCTATCCTACAGGCTCTTTTATGAGACTCATATGGAGCAATATACTTTTATATGTAAAAGTGAGTATAAAATATTTAATATAACCCTGTATTTATAAAGCAGGATACCCTTCCAGTGTTGGCTTTGGGTCAAGAGAAAAGTTGAATATATTTTACACAGAACCTGTCTGTCCACTGTCTTATGAGAAATAATGCTGCCCAAAATAACATAATTTGTCACAAGTTAGGGCAAAATTTTACCTTCAAAACTCCCTTCTGTACTTACTAAAGCAAGGGGTAGGGATGACTGATACATTACAACGTTTACAGAAGAGTTTCTTAATGAGATTTCAGGCACCGAAAGGCAGATCTAAATGGCAACTAAATTGTTTATATACAAAAGTAACAGAAAAATTGAATTGATGAAGAATTTGTGACAAAATGAAATAGAAATGGATGTGAAGAGATCTTGTCTTATGCTGGGGGGGCTCTGGACAAAGGAAAAAGGCATTGTGAACATGGGGTGAGCTGGGCAGGATGACCTGTGGTTGTTCAAAGGCTGAATGAGCAGAAGAAAACTGGAGCTACGATGAGAGGAGAGGAGATGTCTCTTCCTCACCTACCTAGGTGTACCTAGCGCTGTCCGTGGAAGAACACACTGTGTGGATGCAAAAGGTTACACCACTGTCTCTGAGGTGAAGACCAAGGCCCTATATGAAAGAGTCGGGAGAGCAGGCTTGCAATCACACTGTTCCTTTCAAAGCTGACTTCACCATTTTCAGACATGCAAGCAGGCAAGTTATTTAACTATCCTATACCTACCTTTCCTCATGTGCGAAACAGACTGGTGATAACAATAATGATCTAATGATGCTGACTTCTTAGGCTTACTTAGAGGAAAGTAAATTAATGAATCTAGAACAACGGTTGGTATACGGTTAATGAGTAAGGAATCATTGTTATGACTCTGTATGCCGTGAGCTGTTCTGAGTTCTGACGGAGGGTGCAATCACGAGTGCAGCAAACATGCACACAGATCTGATGAGCAAATGCATGACACACTTATACTCAGCATATCACTGGACTGAACCATAGATTGCATACTTCAAACAAAAAGAGCAGGGTCAAGTTACAGTGTTAGATATCTGTTAAGGAGTTTCTCACAATCGACGTCTTCCAACTCTCCATTTTTAACAGCAACTTTTGATTCATTTTAATCCCTCTATATACATATCACACATATAATATTATGCATGTATATTGGTAATATACTATACTAGAGCTAAATATCCAAAATACTGGAAAAATGTCTCATGTGTTTTGTGACTAATAAAAAGCACTTGCCCATCTTCCTGGGGAAAATATGAGAAACCCCAACATTAGTAACTCACGGTCCTCGTGCTAGTGATTTTCCCTTTTATTTCATAATCAAATCACAATATTAAACATTAAATAATGCGAGAAAACAGCAGAAAATTAGGACCATCCATGCAGTTGACTTTTACCGTGGATGACTATGGAAAACCTGCATGTGCAAGTGCTTGTGCTACAGTATTTTCCTAGCAGAGATTCCCTTCAATCATTCAGTTCAGGGACGACCATGATCAGGATGTGAACTCATGTCTCAAGTAGCTCGTAGAGGAGGAAAGGCAGGGACTGCCATCTGCTGTGCTCCTGTGCAGCTCCGGTTATTTTAGCAAGCAGCATATGTATATTATTTTTTTGTTTTTCATAGTAACTCTTGAGTGTGCTTTCATATCTCCATTTCAACTATGTGCAACCTGAGGTGAACAGATCAAGACTGTACACAGAAATGTGGCAGAGCTGGGTCTACAGCATTTCCCCACTCATCTTCAAGTACCCCACCAGAGGCACCACTCTTATGAAATCCATTAAAATTAAGCCCCACGGCCCTCCATGTCATGGGCCACCTCCATTAATACAGTGTCCACAAGATCCAGGTTTTCCTTAAATTGGCAAAAGTGGGATACTTTTGTATTTCTTTTCTTAAAGAACCTCCGTCTGGTAGTATCAGAGTGGGTCCTGATGTTTACCCAGCCAAGACTTAACATACAGAGACTACACAATGCATCCAGTCAGGCTCAGTCAGGCTTCTGGCGCCCTGTGACTCTATGTAGGCAGAACCCTACCACTTAGAAAATCATTTCATTCCTCTCATCCTCTACAACAGTGAGGTGAGCAGGGCAGGTAGGGCCCTGATGCCCTAACTGCTGTTGCCTCTGGGGGAGAAAAGGAGTCACAGAAAGAGATAGGACAGAATGAAAGTGAGAATGAATTCTATGAGAAAAAAGATACCACCAAACTCCAATCTCTGAGTAAAAGAACAGACGGTATTTTCTCTAAATCTTCCAATACTTAGCCTGAAACATGTTTCTAAGTAGGAACATTTTCTCACAAAGCATATGCAAAATATTTCAACCCTTGAGTTTTGGCTCTTTGATTTTTTTTTTTAATTTAACCAGAATATTTACTTAGAGTTGTTGGCCCAGTTTATTTAGAATGGAAGACAAACTAGATGGATAAAGAAGATAGCCTGGGCAGTAGTCCAGCAACTAAAACATAATTAGCATTATCACAGACACTTTAATCCCAATTATTTAAACTGTGGGGTGTCTCATGCCACAAATATCGGGCATGATTCAGCATGAATGCATCTTACAAACAAATCAAAGAAAAAATTCTAAATATTTGCAATTGAACTAGTTCAGTTTCTTTTCTTTTCCTTTTTTAAAAAAATGGCTGTGGTAATAATAAAATGCAAAATTAAAGAGAGAGAGGAAGAGAGAACAAGAAGTGTTCTCTTTAGATAAAACTAAAAGCCACACGCTTTTTATTAATAATGAATTTATGATGATAGCATATTAACGTCTCTCTTCTCCTTTCTTCCAGGATTCCCACAACCCTTCCACACACCCCAAAACACAGCCCTGGGCACTTAACACCCACCTCTCAGACACTTTCTTACACTGTGCTTAATAAAAGCACAGTAATTAAAATCACGAATACTGAGTAGCTGGGAGACATAGAAGAAAGAAAGCATGACCTAGATACTGCTTTCATTCAACCAAGCTGTAATGTCTCCCATTGTTTAAGAAATAACTTATATGATACTAATAATATAACTCAAGTTGATAGGAGACTTAAGGCATGGGCCCTATAGGGAAAGAAGAGTTACGGAAAAGTTTAATTATGAACAGAACCTGCTAGGTTTTCATTAAATGGAACACAATTAATTGGTGCTCCAAAGGCAAAATTTACACACAATTTTTGACATGATTTTCACGCAATTTTTAAACAGTAGACTTGGCTCCTTGTAGTTTCCTTAAATTGCTAAAGACTTAAATAAATCTTTTCAAAAAGTTAAAGAACATTAAAGAAAGTCATCGTTTAACTCCAAGTAGGGCACCTATTAAATTATGGTTTTATTTTATGACTTCGTAACACATGGAATTCTCATTAGGAATGCTAGGTCACAATTTTTGAGCTTTTAGTAAAAAATGGAATGCTATAAATTATTCAACATTTCACCAGATACAATTCAAATTCTTATGTAGATCACGGCACTTTTTCTTTTTCACTTATATGGGATAAGAATTTTGTAAGATGATAGTGAAAGAATTTACATATAAAATACATATTTTAAAAATCTATTTCTCATGCAATTCATTAATCAAAAATTTTTATACCATTCATTTTGATATTTTCTATTATTTTAATGTAAATGTTAAATTACAGCCATGCCTCTGTTTTTTGTGATAAAAATAACTGGAATGAATAAATCCTTTATATGTGAAATGCACGGTGTTAAAGATGCAAATTCCAGTCCAGTGTTAATACCCAAGAATCCTCATTTGTAACTTGATTGGCATGTAGCTATTTCACATTTGCACATAGCTATGGTATCAATGAGTTTACTTTCTTTTGTAAATTGTTTTTCATTACACTGGTACCTTGACTATGTTAATAAATGGATTATCAAAAGTGAGCTGTTCTTCAGAATTGATATTTAACATTATTATACTGCAATTCATTTTTCTGTAATTTTTATTTTTTGCCACTACTGGAGATTGAACTTGAACCCAGAGCCTCAGGCAGGCTAGGCAAGTGCTCTATTACAGAGCTATGGCCTCAGCCCTGTAATCCATATTTGCTTTTGTTTAAAACATTTAAATCTATGTCACTGACACTAAATAAGCAAATTTTTTGAAAAACCTGAAACCAAAAAGAGAAAAGTAAATATAAAATAAAGGGAGACTCTACTAAGTACTCATACTTTAAATAATTTTGAGCTTTAAAATAAAATACTGAAAAACAAAACAATTATATTTTGAAATAAGCATTTTCAAAGAAAGCAGCAATTCAAACAAGATTTTCACAGTGAATAATTGTTAAACATTCTAGTTTTCTAAAAGCCCTGAACCCTGCCTTAAAATTTTTCATGACTTTAAAGCTTTAAAGTACTTTAAAAATTCTTATACATAAACTCGAATATCTATCCTCATTAATTTCCTCTAACACAGCTTATTATTAAATAAACATATTTTCTTGATTATTTTAAAGAAAATTATTAAACATTTTCTGAAATTATGACCATTTAATCTGTTTACAATTACTTTAGTACTCATCTCTTTATCTACTTTTTTATACACCATAGAAACATATACACTATATTTAGTAGCATTAGAAAGGGATGAATATATGTTTTTAACAACATTAGGTGTGCACACATACAAAGAAGTTATTCTATAGCTCCTTTAAATAAATCTCATCTATCTCATTTAGGATTTTTTTGTTTTGTTTCGTTTTGTTTTTGGTACCCAGGGATTGAACTCAGGACTCTGTGTTTGTGAGACAGGCACCATGCCATTGAGCTAAATCCCCAGCCTTTACCTATGCTATTTAGTACATAAGTTTTAATAAAACAAAGAAATATGCATTTGCCCATAGAGTATATTGGGAGCAGCCACTGAGATACATTTGGACATTAAGAATCATTCTGAATTCCAAAGTAGTCAATGAAATTTTTAGCTCTCATATTGCCTTGTAATCACAACTCACTTGTCATGAAAGGCCAACACTGCGGTCAATGTTAATGTTTAATAAGTAGCCTGATATTCAAACTTTAGTTAATTTGAATATCATCGTAAAGCTATTTTGATTGTCAAAATGCCATAACAATTTTCAAATAAAGTGCCTCTGCTAATTTATATTCAAACTGTTCACAGAGTATATCAGCTAATTTAAATTGAAAAGATCATGTATAAGAAGATATCAATATTTTACAGTAGATATTTCTTCAAGATACAAATACTACCTTTTCATTTTTAGAAAAGAACACTAAATCAGACTAATAAAAGGGAAAACAGATACAGTTAGTTAATATAACCATGCACATTATACGCTATTTTTACAAAGGCAGAAAAGTTAATTTCAAATGAAAGCAAAATTAATTAACCATTCAGCCAAATCCATGCAAAAGCACTCCAAACAAAGGAGACTCCTGTGGGAGTCAAACTGCAAAAGTGAAGTGGAAATAACTAAAGCATAGTAATTTTCTCCACACTGGTAATAATGAATAAAATATTGAGAGTTTAGGAATGTTTGTGTATAAACAGTTGTATCATTTCATTTTTCTATTATTTAGAGTACCACATACTCTAAATGTTCACATTTTGTAGGGCATAGTAACAGTATAAAAACAGTAATACATTCAAAATATAGAAAAGTGAACACTTTTCTCATACCAACTGTACCCTACATGGACTGAAATTAAAAAAAAAATAATAACAGCTTTTACAGGTGGCAGATTTACAAAAGGGAAATTTCCAATCAAGGAAAAATCTCCATTGTAAATCCAGGAGTGATTTATTCTCCTGTCTGTTAACATGAAGAAATGAAATCCTCTTACCTGTCACCCTGACATCCAAGAAAGAGCTTAAAATACCAAGACCCAGGATCCCCTCCCTCCTCTTCATGGTTTGTTAAGCAAAAACCCACAGCAGTTCATGGCCCTTTCTGGTTCCAACAATCTAGGCTTCAAAAGGGGGTAATGGCTCTGTCTTCTTGTTCAGTAGAGTCCTGGGGAGGGAATGATTTTACCCTCCTTTTTCTGTGGGGTCCTGCCAGTTTATCTAAAAAGAAATGAATTACAACAGGACGACAAGGCCAGAAAATAAAGCCATTTAGTTTTACAAATCTATTATGTCCTCCAATCTGTTTTATGGGCCTGGTCCTATTATACACCAAGAAAAACCCCTAAAACAAAACCCCACTCTTTCCAATGAAAACATTTACAATTTCATCATTGTTTTGCAAACAGTTCAGCCCCCTCCATCACTCTTCTCCCAGAACTCTTCCTTTTTGTTTTTTTGCTTTTGTTTTTTTAAGTGTAACAAAACATTCAGCAACAAGAAACTGGACTTTTGAAATACAAACTGCTGACAACTGTCAGAAACACTTCACTGGGACATTACTGACTGTAGCTTCAGTGAATTGAGCTTGATTCACTGTGGGTGAATCATTTTCAATGCAGAGCTGTTCAGCAGTAATTGGCCAAGAATCCCTGCTGAGGAAAGCACTTGTCAAATAATGCTTGTTTACAAATATATCTCCAGACAGCAAAAAGTGGCTGTTACTGAATAAGTTCAGGGCCAACTCCAAAAATTCGTAACCCTGGACAGGCCCCTTCACTTATTAAATTCATTAAAATTTCACTTGTTGACATACTTGCTAATCCTGCCCTGCTAGCCTCCTGCTAAATATGCCTCTACATTATTTTATATGTAAGTTTTGTATAATATACTGTAAATTAATGGTTTCTTTTCTAGATAGTCCATATGCACTTCATGCCTTTATAGAAACTAGAGATATATATTATCTTGGGTAGAATATAGGCTAAATAGTACATTTTACTCTTTTCTGCTAAAACACTGTAAAATTCTAAATGAATAAATGTCTCATCAATCCAAGATTCTAGATAAAGGTTTGGCTTTTGTTCAATTCTGCATATTATTCAAAATTAAATTATAATGATGAATATCAATTAGTAACATAAATTCACATTTATCCCCCCCTTCAAATACTTTTTTCACATAATCAGAGCATGTGTTGTACACAAACTTAAGGTGCACAAACACAAGATCTTGCAAAATCACTAAGCATCCTGTAGGTTTCAGAAAGCAAATTATATAAGAACGAGTTACTAATGAATTTAGGTTGCACATTAAATCTGATCTTCCAAAGTTCTCTCTGAAACAAACTGAAAAATTCTAACCTGAATCGCTAAATAGAAACAGACTGTCATTATGAATATTTTAATATGTTTTGCTGCTCAATAATAGCACTAGAATGGAGAACCAAAAGAATGGAAATTTCATAGAATCAAAATAAAGATCTGGGCAACACCACGCAGAAATAGGGGGCACTTGGGCAGGAACTGTGTTAATTAGATAAGGCCATAGATAGTAATAACATTTTATTTCAAATTAGGTGTAATGGTTTGGCCACAAAATGTGCCACAAACAGCAGGCGTGCTTTTATCCCTGGCATCTTCGGAGCACCAGGAGGTGGAAGGGTGCTCATTTTTGGACAGAGCCCCTGCAAGCCTCATCTCACAGCACCCAAGTTTTAGGCCAAGATCTTCCAGCTGGGCCTGTGGGGATCACATCCCCTGTGAGCTATACTCTACTCCATAGGACTTGAGCTCTTTCCATACCCTGGGAGCTCTTTCCATTCCTCCATCTCCTTCTGTCATCTTTGGCCTGTTCTTAAGGTAGGTCCTTCCCTGCTGCCCTCTGTATCAACCTCCCCAAAATTCGCCTCTGCCTGGCCCCCAATCAGAGATCCCTGGCTGCTCCAGCTCCCCTCCCCCATAACAGAGGGCAGGCTTGAAATTAAAACAGAAACAGAAAGGATGGATGATACTGCGATTACATCTATCAAGTCCTACCAAAAGGCCCCTTTCGGTAGAATAAGCTAGTTAAAAAGGACCCCAACCTGGTCGCAGTCTTTTGGGCAGCTAACATGACGTGTTAATAAAAGGTCCACGACTTCAGAAAACACTTTTTCAACTTTATCTGGGAGGGAAAATTCGAATCACTCGGCTGAAGCCTGGAAGGCCGTTATGGACAGACATCAACAGATAGACACCATCATTTGATTAGATTGTCAAATAAGCGGGAGGCTACCACTAAGGTCGCTCCTGGGTGGGAGTATCCAACGGCCCCGCTCCCCTGTCCCAGCTCAGCGCCTTCCCCAGAGAGCCAGGACCCAAGCGCATGGTGTGGAGGACGATGGAGCCTAAGGCTGAAGGTATCTGCCCACTCCGCCACCTCCCGCCAGGGGTGGAGCGATCTCTCCAGGTCCTGCGCCTCCCGCCTCCCGCATGGCACTCACTGCCCCAAACCCCAGACCCGCAGTCCAGTCCCGGGGAAAGGGCTTTTCCTTGGAATAACCCTCCTGGAGGCTCGATTCGGTCTGCACCGCAGTCCCGGGGACCCCAAGAGGAGCCCACGGGCAGAGAGGGGCGCGCCGGCTGGGCACCGGGGCCGCGGCGAGAGGGGAGCGCTGATGCATTATGAATAAGAAATAGATGAAAGAGCTGAAAAAGTTGTAACTTTTTGCTTGCTGGGTTATGCAAAAAGAAAACAAAACAGTGCTTGAAGATTGAGAACAAGGGTCGTTGCTTACATCTGTTTTTCCAGGTTATAACTGGTCATTCTGAAAATAAAGTTAGTTAAATAAAGCTAGGCATTAGTTGAATTAAAAGATAAATATTTTGCCATTTTAAATATTAAATAGGAAAAGTACAATGATTTCTAATTCACTAAAAAGGGACTAAGGATTTTTTCTTTAAATGTGAATTTACTGATTAGAGTTTTCTATCTTTTTTCTTTTAAGTCGGGAGCACACAGGTGTCGCTCAGCCCCTGGCCCTACACCACAGGAGGCTGGAGCGCAGCACTGGAGGTGGAGAGGAAGGCTGGGTACTCCGCGGGTGCAGGTCTTGGCCCCCTCCACGATGAACCCCGGCGTGAGTCCGCAACTTCCAACAGCTACAGCACCTTCCCGCCTTCCGCTACCTTCCCTAGTGCGACAGCGAGCGTCCACTGCAAGCAAAGCGCAAGCCACCCTGGGGGCGCCTTCTGCTCTTCACGGTCCTCCCCCCCAGAAATGAATGCTCTTGCCACCCAGCCCAGAATAACAGCCGGTGATGCCCTAAATAACAGCTCCAGGGAGGCACCCGGAACCCTAAATTCAAAGCACCAGCCACCTCTGCCCCGCTTCCCATCACCAGCATCCAATAAAGGCGCCTAAAGCTCCAAGGGTCCGTGCCCGAGAAACCCGAACTGTCACTTCCCGGCCGCACCCAGCCTCCCGCGCGGGCCCCAGACCCCTCTCCATCCTGGCTGCCAACTTCCCAGCCCCCAACCATCCAGGTGGGTGGGGGAAAGGTGATAAGGGAGAAGAAAAAAATATGAGAAACTGAAAAAATGGAAATAAAGTGTTTGTAAATGGGGAGGGGAGGAGGAGGTGAAGGGAGGGCAGGGACAAGGGGAAAAAATGAGAATCAAGAACTATTATGTAAAGGTACAGAATCCCATTGATGAATGTAACTGTATTGCATACCTAGATTGTACCAATAAACTCAACTTAAAAAATAACAAATTATGTTTGCCCAAATTATCTATTTTGTCATGATTTTTCCTTCTCATCTAGAAAATTTAAACTGTAACTAAAATATTAACCTTTCCTGTCCTAATCCTTTTATTACATCTAATTATTTTTAGTATTATTTTCCTTTTTTGGAATCAGTAATGAATATATAGCTTCTGCTGAGTGTTTGAAGAATATTATATAATCATTTATCTTTAAATTTTAACTTTTCAGAAAATGGATTATATCTAATAAAAGAAAAGGTATTTTTTTAAAATTTCCAAAATAGTTTCTTTACTAGTACAAGTCATGTGGTTGATTATCCAGAGTGGGAAATAAAACATTTTCTCATGCCTTTGAAAAAAACCTCATAACTACTATTTCTGTCACAGATGTTGTGGCTTTGCAATCAAGGGACTGAACATGGGTGCTCTAACTCTTTCCATGTCCTCAGTTTGGAGTCCTGGTCACTCCTTGGGACAACGTTCTGGAATATTACATTTAAAGACACTTTTCATGATCATTTTGTATCTATGATCACTGTGATCTAAATTTCTACTACTGGTTCCTTAATGGATCAATAGTGAATATCCATGAAGTTGAACCCAAAGGAGGTTGCTGCCTCTTTATTACTGACCTGGATGATTTATAATTAGGTAGAATACATTCACAGTTCATTTTGACTGAAAACTCTGAAAACACAGAAACCACAGTTTTGTAGTGTCATTACCACTGCCAAGAAGAAAATCAAGGTCATAACAGGCTTTTCCTGGATTGTATCAAGAAATTAATGTAGGTAAATCATGCCTATTTATTTTCTAGATTAACTTAAGTGATTAACTAAAGGGAATCATTTTTCTTTGAAATTTACACATATGATCTGCACATACATGATTTTTAGAATAATCTAATATGCTAATTTCAGGATACAACCATATTCTAATACCATTATTTTAAATGTAAAGAAACAGATTCTTATAAGACTAAAATAACGCCGCCGCCCGGGTGTCCCTGCGCGGCCGGACTCTCGACACCCGCGTTGCTCCGGGCTGCAGACCCCTCCTGTCCTTCCCGCGCTCAGGCGGCCGAAGTGGGAAGACCACTCCGCGCTTTGGAAGTCAATTGTAGGGTGCCCAAATGCGGAAGCAGTAGGTCGGTCTGCAATTTCGAGGAGCGAGGGCATTTGGTTATTCAGATTTGTTCTGTGCCAGGTACTTGGGGAGGTCATGATTTATTTCGGTTATTTCATTCATAAAATGTTTTAGCATTTTAGAAAGTAGTGTGCAGTCACCTGTAGTCAATGCCAGTAAAATAAGCTTGGGTCCAACAATTTCAAGACTTTAAAATGTTTATTTTGATTCTCCTGCTGTCGTACACGGAGAGGAAAGAGAAGGAAAACTATTTAAGACGTTAACTTTCTGTGTTTCACCTCGATTATGCCTTCCTTTGCTTTAATATTTTTCCTCAATTTATTCATTCATCTTTTCAAAGACATACATCTGAAGGACTACTGTGGTATACTGACATTTTTTAAAGCGTTACGAAAAAGTGTGATTTTTTAGAAGAAAGGTACCTCGTTTAATTTGGGGTTTCATAGCCACTGTTGTTTGGTCTTTCACGCCGTGTAGAGATGAGCCTGTTCCCCAGCTTTGACGTAGGACCTATGCTCCTGTTGGACTTTTCAATAGATTTGTCACTATTTTTAGCTGATGACATTTGTTTTTTTGTTCGGATATCTGTAATAAAGATGAAAGCACAAATCAGTGGGGATGCAATTGTTTAAAGAGGTGGAAGGTCTTTGATTGTACCCCTCCCCGGAAATATTTTGGCACCAGAAGTCTGAAACCGGCTTCGTTCTATTATGATGAGCTGCAGTTGCGTGAAGCAAATTTAGGAAAATTGCAGTGAATCAGTCTTTCAATTGGGCATAAAGCCCCAGAGAGATGGAAAGTTAATATTTATGTTTCTATGTGAAGACCATTCAAAATGTAAACTTCTACCCTTTACTTCCCCCACCCGCATTTTTAGATGAGTTAATTTCTTATTTTTTTTCCGGCACCGGGGATTGAACTCAGGACCTTAGGCTTGTGAGGCAGGCGGCTGAACAACTGAGCTAAATCTCCAGACCAGTTGAGTTAATTTCTAAACAACATGAACTAAGCCGAAAAATACCTAGTACCACTTATATAGGACACAGTTTAATAGGACTTTGAGCTAGTTAATTACTGCCACAGACCTTAGTATCCTCACCAATAAGATCAGAATTTAGAGAAAATGGTCTTCAAGCTCTTCTCTTCCATAGTCTGCATTTCTAAATTACTGTCCGGCTTATCAATCTCAACTTATGTAACATTTATTACAAAGTAACCGGATTTCTTCAGCCTAGAATTTAAAGCCTTTGAACTACAAAAGGATGAGACAAAATGTCTTTTTTATTCCAGCTAAATGTTTTAAACTCAGTTTTCCTGCCACTCCATTCTACAGAAATCCTAGTGGCCCCCAAAATAGCACCACCTTTGCAAAACACAGAGATTTCATCCAAATAGTATCCCAGTAGCCAAGGAGAGTCAGACATTTAAACATGGTTCTGTATTTACCTGATAAGGAAAGACCGTCATTCTGTTTTGGGGAAATATTTGTAGTTTGTGATTTATGTTGCTCAACACAATTCTAGTCTTTGCTGAATGTAAAGTTGGAAGCAGTTGTCTACTCATAGGTATGTATAAAGGAAGAAAGAAAGAATTTAAACCAAGTATTGAAAAGAAAACCTGGGACCCTGGTCACGCCCGACATAATTGTGTGACCTCCTACCCATGATTGATAATTAAGTAATTGAGAGTATAGAGTGCTAAATACATTTCTGTTCTCCATCTTCAGTAACAGCTATTACCTAATTATTTAATAATATTTTTATGTATCTTTGAAAAAATAGAACTGCTATAAAATGAAGGCCCATTGACCACAAATTTATTTTCAGGTGACAAAATGTGCCTTCTAATCAGAGAAGGCAATATTGATGGTTTTGTTTGAACCTCAATTTCAAAAACAGAGAGTTTACATTTAGCAACATGTGCATACTTTTGAGACACTTCCATAGGACAATAGCATTGCCTGAAAACTTGACTTAATTGTTTCATTTTTAATGTTCTTCTCAAAAGACTGTGATGTAGGTGTTGGTTTGGATGTCCTTTTGTTGATGTTTCAATGGCTGCTGTGGCCTCGGAAGGTCAAAGTAGTTGGTGTCTTCCTAAGTTTCTCTTATATCTGGCACTAATACAAGGTTTTTATGCAGGATATTCAGAGATGTTCTTGTTAAAGGAGTAGCACCATAATTAAAGTCAATGTGTTAACAAGCCTGAATATATTTTCTCTACATTCAAAATAAAAGCAATCTTCCTAATGAGATAATTGACAGTGTGAAATAGGAAGGAAAGGGCCAAAAGTGTAGGGAAAGTGGGAAGGGTAGGGGAAAGGTAATAAGGGAAAAGAAAAAAATATGAGAAAATGGAAATAAAGAGTTTGTAAATGAGGAGGGGAGGCGGGGGTGAAGGGAGGGCAGGGACAAGGGGAAGAAAATGAGAACCAAGACCTGTCACGTAAAGGTACAAGATCCCAATAATGAATGTAACTGTACTGTATACCTAAAATGTACCAATAAACTCAATTAAAAAATAAAAATAAAATAAAACAATCTTGATGGAAAGACTTACTAGTTAGTACGTACTGAAGGTTTGCTCTGTGTAAACTATTGCAAGATGTTTTTATAGTAATCTTTTTACATGATAGTGAGACTTCAAACATGATGTGCTTGCCCTTACTGCCCTCAATATAGTGATTGGAAAATTGAGGCTCTGAGATTGGGTGACTTGAACAATCACTCAGGTGGAAAAACAGAAACTCTAACCCATGGTATTAGCTCCACTGAAAAAAATTCTGGAATATCAACATGAAGAATAAATCCAATCACTATTTGGTCAGAAAAATAAAGACAGTACCTCCAAATTCTGTATAAATGGAAGCAATGACTACATAAAAATATTTTAACTTTCAGGCACACTTAAATCCATGCACAATGAAACAATACAGTATGGGCCTTATAAATGAATAGGAGAAAATAAGAAATTAAATATCATGAATAAGCGTTGGCTGGAGAAAAAGACTGATATTGTGTGTGTGTGTGTGTGTGTGTGTGTGTGTGTGTGTGTGTATGCATACAGTGGAGATACTGGCCCAAAATGTAACAATAATATGGTTAAGTTCTGTGGCAGGTACTGTTAGTATTCATAGCACTAAGTCCACACATACACCACAGTAGGAAACAACAGCCTTTACGTTCTTGTTCTTTTTTTAATCACTAGTTTTTATAACTAGTTACGTTCATTGTTTGAGGGACTTTGGTAAAAGAAAACAAAATCAAAGCAAAGCAAATTATAAAATACCCTAATGAAACTATGAAGCACCTTCATGATTTTAATCTATAGGTCCATGGTCTGCTGGAGAGGATAGCTTTGTGGACGTGTAAGTATTTTGACCCCGAAAGTAAATGTTGACAGGGTGTTTAAGCAATCAATACCTTGTGAAATTCACAATCAAGATAATACTACATTTTTATCTTCATGCTGCTTTTTAATGTAGTTAATGTAAAATAAAAATGTTTTATTTTTGTTGTGTTTGCTTTTTAAACAGTTTTTTCCCGGAAGCCTAGATTACCTTCTGTCATGACTGATATTGCTACCTCTTAATGGGAGCTTAAATTTTATTTATAATTGATTGCTTATCAGTTGGCTGTTTACAACGTAATGAGTAATAGCATTTTAATGAATTAAGAGTTTAAGTATATGTTATTTCCTTAAAAATCAAGTAATACTCATCAGAAACTTCATTTATTAAACACATTTTTACCATAATCAACATGCATTTTTTCCTTTTCTATGACTGTGGAGAAACAATTATTATTAAAGAATTCTATGTCATAGAACAAGGTGTTCAGATAAATTACAGTGAGCCAGGGAGCCACAGTGGTAGGTGTTGGTAGTTTATTCTCTGATCACTCCTCTGTCAGTGCGGTGGGATTACAGATCTGCAGCACAGGTGGAGACCAAGGCCACTTTACTGTATGTTGAGCCTCACTTACTTGGCAGGAAGTTCTTTGGTGGCTGCTTGCCTCCAGCATCTTGGACAAGCGTCATTGTGTAAAGCTGTGGACACTGAAATAATAAGGACTCTTGAGGCTGAAGACTGGGGAGGGTGTGTGCAAAACATTCAAAATACTGAAGTGAAACAATTGTGAGAGGTGAAATTCCCCTCGATTCTAACCCATCTTCTGTACTCTAGAAATACGTGCTGCTACTTGAAAAATAAGCTGTAGTATTTTTCATATTCAGAAGGCAGTTTCTTAAACTCAGTATTATATATATATATATATATATAATATATATTATATAATGACTTGAAAATGTATAGCCAATTCACTGATAACCTTACTCGGTATGGGTTGTGAGAGAAAGACTGATAGATTTACTTGACAGCACGAGGAAAAGTGGGTCCCTTCGTGACCACACTTTTGGTACCACAATGAACTCTGTAGGAAACAAGTTTCTGGGTAAAAGTGAGAGTGACAATCTCCTGGGCTTGACAGGTGGGATATGAATCTGTAGGGTAGCTTCGTGTCATCTCATGTCTTTATGGGTGGCTAGTTTTTGCTCCAGCAATTTTTAAAATCTTTAATCAAATTAAAATGGGTTTAGGGCTGGGGATGTAGCTCAGTGGCTTGGCACCTGCCTGGTAAGTGCAAGGCCCTGAGTTCGATTACCAGTACTACTGCCCCCCCAAAAAGATGGGTTTAAATATTAAACTTAGTGATATATTTGATGGATAAAAATAAACACTGTTATGTTCAGTAAGAAGTCATATGGGCCAGGGATTTAGCTTAGTAGCGCTGCACCTGCCTTGAAAACACAAGGTCCTGAGTTTGATCCCCAGTACCAAAAAAAAAAAAAAGAAGTCATAAATATATTATCCATATAATAAACATCATGGAATTATTTAATTCCTAAATAAATGTTTGTCTATATAAAAAGTTAGCTCTAAAATATCAAAATACAATTGTTTAATAAAAAGCAAACAAAATTTATAGTTATGGGTTTTTAATGGTGTCTGTGGATTACTAGTGGGAAAATCTTGCTTTGTTACCATTAAATGGACCAAGTTATTCTCCATGACAGGAAAGAATTGCCAAGCATATGCCTCATAGTAAGTAGCTATGTTTATTGAAAATCATGAGACCGTAGCAGCAGAATCGGCAGAAGAGCAGAGGGAGAAGGCGGAGAAAGAGCCCTCAGTAACCCAGGCTTCCAAAATCAGCTCCCTCTGACATCAGGCGCCTCCCATTTGCTCTCAGTGGTGTCAATGATCTGCTGCCCTCCAGCATGGTCATCTCCTAAATTTAAACATGGGTAGTCATTAGGGTGGTGATGTATTTATAGCTGAGTGAAGGGATCCTCCCTGTTTCTAACTGTCCTAGCTTTGTTTTTCTATTTCAAAATTTACAATTTTAGCAGTAACATTTCTTAGATGTATTTCAATAGAAAATGTGAAATAGGAAGAAAAGGTGCAAAGGGGAAGTGGGAGGGATAGAGAAAAAGAAAGAAGGGAATGGAATTAATATGAGAAAATGAAACAAAATGGAAACAAAGTCTGTAGATTGGGAAGGGTGGAGGGGTTGAAGGGAGGGCAGGGGAATGGGGAAAAATCAGAACCAAGATGGATTATGTAAAGGTGCAAATTTCCAATGATGAATGTCATTATATTGTATATCTTAAATGTACCAATAAAACTAATAAGAAAGAAAGAGAAATGTCCTAAAGCAAATTCTACATTCATTGATAAGAAGCAGAAAAAGCAAATTAAAACTGGAGGAGGCAACAGGTGAGAATAGAAAGATGATAATAAGTAACCTTATCTTACTAAAAAGTACTAAAGTAGAAGTTCTTTTATTCAGCCCCTGACCCTATTTTAAATACAGGCAAAATTACCTGTTTGATTTAATCAGTTTCTATGGCAGATCTACAACATTTCCAAGTATGTATTCAAAAAGTTCTGAGGCATGGACTGTACTGTGTACTTCACATTTCAATACATTTTTCTGGCGAGTTCCCATGTACCTCAACGTTATTGCAAATTTGATCCTGCTTTCCTTTTATTCTGGTTTACTTCGTCATTGACAACCCTCCTCCTTTGCTGGCAGAGAGGTTATGAGTGCCTAAGGTTTGTACATTATTTGAAAAGACAGAAAAATTGTACACAGAAGCAGAAAAAATTAAAGTGTGACATTGAAAAGTTTAGTTCATAAAGCATGAGATATCACAGATAATTGATTTTTTTTTCATCGAATGTTTTCCTGCTCTGTCTTCCTGTATTGCTTTCTCCTTGAAGACCATTCTTTATCTTTCCCTTCTTAAGACACTTAAACTTATTGCAGTAGAACAGGAAGAGATTTCAAAACCATTTTCCAGTAAACCCTCCCTGTCCTGTCTTTCTCATGGAAGCTGTGAGCAGACAGCCTCAACAATCCTTGCTCAAAAAAATCAAAAGCTTCCTGCAGTCCTACAAAAGCACAGTCTTTTGTGTTAACTCTTGTTAAATTTACAAACCTTTATGTAAAGGACACATGTATAACATTATGTTAAAGTGATAAAAGTAGATATGTTTAATATGCAAATGTTAGTGATAGGTTGTAGTGAAACTGGCTGATTTTATCAGGCCTTTTGTTGTGGTCAGAGTTTAAATAGATTTAATACAGGACACATGATTTATAGGATTATTTTACAATAGTCACCCAAAATGTCAAATGCAGAGGAGTGCAAGAGATCAAACCACACATTACAGACCCAAAGAATCTAGCCAAGGGCCTCGATTCCACAGAAGTATCCATCAGAAGTCCAGCTGAAGGCCTAGAGTTCAAGGCGATGTCCTCCAAGAGTCCAGCCAGGTGCCTAGAGCCCACAGCAATGTCTCATGCTCATCCGTATCAAGGATCTGCCCTGAGAAGACCCAAAGGCCACTGGCGGAAACCAGAAAACCTGTACCATTGGTGAGGTGAAAGATTTGTACCACTAGGCTGAGGGATCTAAATTAGAGCCAGAAGGGATATTCATTGTGAAGATCAGAGCTCTTCTGAGGAGAACAGCAGCCATTCCCAGTGACAGTGAAGCTCCGAGCTCCTCCTCTGATGAGAACAGCCTAGTTCACATCGCAAAAGCTGTCAGCAGAGCTTCTCCGGAAAATCAATAGTCCACGATCTTCTCCTCCATTCCTCTTTTTATGGCTATTGGCAACAATCCTCAGGTGATTCTTCAACACGCGTACCACACTGATTCAGTTCAGCTGGGTGTTCCAAGTTGACCATTAGTTAATTCACAACACCTTTCTTCTTTGATAATTTAAATATATTTATTAGTACTGATTATACTAATGTACGATTACTACCGATGTCTCTATGAAAAAACATGACTCAAAAAGTATCTACATCTGAACCATAAATCACAAAGCTAAACCGTAATTTGGAAATTATCAGTAGTTTTATTGTTAAATCTAAATGCAGTTATTAAATGAAAGTTAATAAAATATGAAAATTTATATGTATTATTTTTACAAAGCCTATATTGAAAATATTCTTCTCTGGAGAACAAAAAGCCTGGGGAAAAATATCTTCCTCTTCTTCACTTTTACAAAATATACTCACAATATTATTTATGCCCTAGAACTAAATTCAATTCCATGTTTGCAAAGAATGACCAAAAAAAAAAAAAAGTGCTAGTGACTCTTCTGTCTTTTACAAAAACTACTTCCAAGCTGCTGCTCAGAGCCTGTAGGTGAATCTTTCCTATACAATCACATGCCAGCTTTTGCAGGCCTCCCAATAAAGGCAAGCAGAAGTCAATATTACTGTCCTCAAGATGGACTCTTGTAATATCACATTTTCTTTTAAAGGTTTGTCTGATGGGCTGGGAATTTAGCTCAGTGGTTCAGTGGCCTGCCTTGCAAGCACAAGGACCCGAGTTCAATCCCTGGTACCAAAATAACAACAAAAAAAAACCACAAATAAAGTTTTGTCTGTCAAAATAATTTTACTTCACATGAATTTTTTTATAAAATTATGTTTTCCCTATTTACAAAAACTTTATTTCCATTTTTTCATTTTCTCAGATTTTTTTCTTTTCCCTCATTTCGTTTTCCCTACCCTTCCCACTTCCCCTTACACCTTTAGCCCTTTTCTTCCTATTTCACATTGTCAGTTGTACTATTAGGATCTCATTTACAATTATAGTTTTTCATACCAGAGAAACGATTCAGTATTTACACATGTGTGACTTATTTATTTCACTTAAGAGTATGACCTCAATATTAATCCAGTTTAAGGGAGGCAGGGGTATGGGAAAAAACGAGAACCGAGACCTATCATGTAAAGGTACAATATCCCAATGATGAATGTAACTGTACGATATACCTAAAAAGTACCAATAAACTCAATTAAAAATAAAATAAAATAAAATCGTGTTTTGAGCTGATTATGGATTCATTGGCTGTTACAAAGAAATATAAAAAGAGCTCCCATGCACCTATCCCCAAACCTCCTCCTTAAATTAAATAATAACATAGCATACCATAAAACAGATTGTGTCAGCATAATACACACTTGCAATACAAAATCAAAACCAAGAATTGGCATTTGCACAATTGATAGGATTTACTCAAAATTCAAAAGTTATTCATGTAATCATTTGTGTGTGTGTGTATGTGTGTGTGTGTGTGCATTTTTCTGTGCAACTTCATCATACTTAACCTTCAATATGCGTCAGGAAAACCACGTTACCCATCTTACCCTTCATTATTCTTTATGGCACCTCTCTATGTCCACACAATGACGAACCCTGCCCCAAAGCCCTGGAAATCACTAGTCAATTCCCAACTATGTTGTTAGGCTAATTCACAAGGGTTACAGAAATGGAATAAGGAAGTGTGTACTTTTGAGATTAGCTTTTGACATCAGACTGATTTCCCTAAGATTCATTCAAGGTGTTGTGTTTCGATACCTCCTTTCCTTCTACCACTGAGTACTACGGTTAGAGTTCTGTTCACTCATTGGAGGAAATTTAGAGAGTTTTTCAGCTTTGGGCTATTGCAAATAAAGTTGCTATGAACATTGATTTGCAAGTTCCTTGGTGAAAATAAATCTTCATATCTGAAGGGTAAATAGAATACAATTGAGTCAATTTTCGTTGTCCAACTTTATTGATATATGCCTGTAGCCACACCCACGATACCCACAATTTATGCAACAAAAACAAGATGAATGAGATGCAATTGTAAAATAAATCTCTGTAAACCAGAATATTAAAATATACAAAAACACTAAACATGTACACCAAATGGGAAGGTAAAGTAGCTGTTAGGAATAAAAAAGAAAAATTTTAAAGGAAAATTTAGAAAATCAAATGACTATTTTGGCCTATGAATTTCACAGCAACCTATTTCCATGTTTAAACTTTAAATGTCCTAATACACAACTAATTAATAAAGTAACTACAAGACTTTAGTTCCCTGACTTACTGATAATATATCTTTGAACCTCATTCTATCTCTTTATTTCAGATGCTTAACACTCATATTTGCAGTATTTGAATGAGTAACTCCTATCACTTGGTACCAACCTGACATTTCAAAAGATGAGTTCAAATACATTTACAGAGATATTTTTGAGTTCATTCAAGCTGAGCAGTACTCCTTATCTTCTGAAATGTCAGGTGGATGGCCTGAGGAAAATGGAAACAGAATTCTTTTTAAACGTCATCACAAATGTGGCCATAGGATTATAATTTGGTTTTTCCAGGCTCATGATAGAGAAAATATCACATTTACATTGGTGCAGAGTTTTTATTTTCTTTTCCATAAAAAAAAAGACAAAAAAAGCACGAGCAAAGCAAAAATCAACAATCTTAATTATCTTAGATAACTTTCAAACTACCAGGCTTTCTTGCCCACCCTGGTTTGAACATATGAAATAGGACATAAAAGCAAAACAGCACTAAATGAATTTTTAAAATAGCATCTGACAATTTAAATATGTATGAAAGAAATGAATTCAACAAAACTATTGATTATGCTTGAAGAAAATAAACCAAAGAGGCAAAATCCTGGAAAACAATAGTGACTACTAGGAAATTTCAAGAACTTGTCAGAAGGTCAAATATTCTTCGTGAATAATTCCAGTAACAGAAAAGAAAAAAAAAACAAAAATAAAAACAAAGAAACTCACCAAAGAAATAATTAAAATAAGACATCTAAATTGAACAGACTGAATTTGAACATTGAAAGCTTTCTTCTCTGTGTCACATAGAAAGTATAAAACAGAGTCAAGCAAAAATTTTAAGTGAATGAAAAAACCTAGATATTAGAAAACAATGACCCAGGGATTTAGCACAGTGGCACTGTGCCTGCCTCTCAAGAACAAGGTCCTAAATTCAATCCCTGATAAATGGCCCCTAACCCCAAAGATCACAATGAAGTAATTTCTTTAGAAGACAAAATATTTCCAACTTTGAATTCTAATCCAGCTGAGAATTATCGATAAGTATCAAGATTTTTGAATAAATTTTAATTTTTGGCACTGCACCGTCACTCTGTCTTTGTACTGGATGATATACTCTACCAATTTATGGATATAATCAAGAAAAAAAATAGTGCTTAGGATACAGAAAATATACCTGCTTCAGTGAGATAAAGAGTAGACTCATAAGAATGTGGTCAAGGATAATCATGAGATGAGATTTTTACCAGGCATGAAGACCAACCAGTCCTGATTGGAGAGATCAGACACTGGAAAAATTTCTGTATGGAAAAAAAATGGCAGAATAGCACCTGCACCTTAATGCAAGGAGAAAAGTTTAATACAATTGGCACAGTATTTGACATTATTTTAATGACAGGCAGAAAAGGCAAGGAAGGGGCAACTAATCATAAAAGTGTATCTTAACTTTCCTGACATTGGCATTCACACAGAAATGAGGAAAATAGCGTATATCCAACAAAAAATTTGATCAGTAGATGTAATGAGAGGATGTGAAGGAATTGTTATAGAGAGAAATGACTACAAAAAAATTCCTTGTCTAAATCAAGATGCTGATGTATATTCGTGATATCTAGAGATAGCACTTATTATATAGTAAGATAAACAGCTGAGAGTTGAGATGGTGGATTTTGGAGATAATTGGTTTGGGGATTGGGACAGTAAATCACTGTAGATGGCATTTTTTAGTAACTGTACTTTTCAGCTTTCCATTGCTAGGATAAAATACTCAACACTCGTCACTTAAAGGGGAGGAGGTTTATTTTCACTTAGGGTTTCTGAGGTTTCACTCCATAGTCAGTGGGCCCCATGACAAACATCTTGGTGGAAAGGCTTGAGTTAGAAAAGCTGCTTAACTCATGACATGGGAGAAAACTAGAACAAAACAGAAGCATGTGAGAGAAAGGGTCCAGGGAAGACATGCACAGCAGTTCCCTCGGTCTTGCCCCATGAATCACTCCGGCACACCCCCGGTGTGCTTTACTATAACTTCTTCAGCATCTCTGAAGCCAATCAAGTGAACAGTCAAAGTCAACCATCCCAAACTATGAAAATTCTTAAATTCTACACATGTATAGCATCAATAAAAGTAAAAACCAAGATATAGTTTATGCACTTAAAAATATTTCAGATATATTTAACATACGTGTAACATTCTTCAAATTTTTTAAAATTTCAATTTCTGTACATGTTATTAAATAGACTTATCTTTCAGTTACTCATGTAATTTTACAGTATTCTGGTATATAGATTATTGCACTTTTCCATTGTGAGCAGTGCACTCAAGATGCTTGAACATGTTTGTGAGAGTCCCTCAAGAGCTATATACTTAATGGGAGGAATATTTGTGTGGACATTTTAATCCTACCTAGGCATCGTCAACTTATTTCATGTAATATTTGTAAAAAAAAATCTTTCAATTTAAAAATCCGAAATTTGGAAGGGAATGAATATTGTTGACCTTCTCCTCCCTAAAGCATGAGCTATTTCTTTGACTAAAAATTTCTCAGTAAATTGTTCACTAGCTTTATTGTTAAATTTCTATGTTTTTCTAAGTAATACATGGAGTTTATTGTTCTATTTATGTGCAA
Organism: Fukomys damarensis; assembly: GCF_012274545.1. Lineage (NCBI taxonomy): Eukaryota > Metazoa > Chordata > Mammalia > Rodentia > Bathyergidae > Fukomys > Fukomys damarensis. Next base: position 50,652,107 of record NW_022900947.1, read on the forward strand.
CAATAAATGCAGAAGGACAGTGAAGCAAAGTCAGTAGAGATTTAATAGAAAAATGATTGTGGTTCAAAATAGTGTGTTCAGCAAAGACATTGTGTTAAAAAATTCAGGAAGAAACCTACATACATCTAAGAAGTGTACAAAACATGAGTTAAGGAATGACTATGAACATTCAACAGCTAAAACTGTATAAATGTATGAAAGCACTCAAATCTATAGGAAGTGTAGGATGTTAATGAATGGATACAACTTGTAACTCCAAAGTACAATGTTTAAACTATGGAAAGATCAATTTATTTTTTTAATTATAGGATTTGTGACCTCAAGTTGGTCTATGTATCATTTTGGGAAAATGTTAGGGAAGCAATGTAAATGAAAATTTAAGAGTCTAAAAATAAACAGTTTAGCATAACTAGACTTTTGAAAATACTGTCAAAACCTTTAAGTAGTTGCAATTAACACCCTATTTTTAAAATCAGTACAAAAGGAAATAGGTCAGTGAAACAAACTATGGAACAAAAAGCACAAAAAAGTACAAAATAAAACTATATTTTAGTCCTAATTTAATGTTAAGGAAATAAATGTGAATAACTTAAACTCCATGGTTAAAAGTTGCACTACTCGAGCTGAATAATAAGGAACATATATTTGTACTGTTGATTCATGGAAGATTAATCTCATAGAAAATGCCCTTTCCAAAACACCCTGAGGGATATGAAAATTTGCGAATGATTTAGATAATATTTAAATTGATGGAGAGGAAAATAGAAGAATGTGTTAACAATAAGATGGAATGTGGTATTATTTGATTTCTCAGTCTGTAGAGATCTTTCTCGTTGAATATCGATCTCCTCAAATATCCTTATTCAGGTATTTACCAATAGTCTATGACCTTAAGGAACGAGATGATGTTTCCCAGATGGTATGAAGCTTCAGTCAGATGGGACAAATAAATTCAGAAAATGTTTTGCACAGTGTGGTGACTCTAGTTCACGATAGCACATTGTATATTTGAATATTCTCACCACACACACAAAAAAAAGATAATTGTGTAAGGTGATAGGTGTGTTGTTAGGCCCATTGAATTACTTTACAACATGTACATGCATCAAAATATGCTCGATACCATAACAATCTATGATTTAATTTTTGTTATATTTTAATAAAAAAGGAACAAAAGACTTTTCCTTCTGGAAAAGTTGTATCACTTCTGAGATAGCATTGGGACCTCCTGGAATTCACCAGACTTTCCTTTACCAGTGGTGTCCTCTCTAGTGGCAGAAATGAGCTCCTCTTGTAAACATTCTCTAATCTGTATGTGTTCACACCGTGTTTATGCATTGAGTTAAAGTGATTTTCAAAATGTTCTCTGCCTCAGTCTCCATGGGTAAGAATGTTTTGCAAATTATCATACTTTGTGATACCTCCTACATAGTAGAATTAATCTAACTCATGCATGTTTTAATATGTTTTAAAAAGTTCCACAGTCCTCCCTTGTATTTTGACTTGCAAAGTACTGAAATTCTAATACTATTTTTAAAAATCTTTACATGTAGAAGGCATACAGATTCACAATCTAGCAACACAAAAATATATTTAAAAATATGAGTACACATTGTAAAAAACATAAAAATTGTATTTTTTCCTAAACTCTCCCTTATCTTCCTTACTAACAACTTTTTATGAGTTCCCATTTAGAAATAGTAGCAAAACTGGAGGGGAAAAAGCATCATTTGAGATGAACTTTAAATTTTCATCATTACCTTAAGGAAAGCATATATGTGGATAGCATAATAAAAATTAAATTGGAACTGGATTTATGTTTTTCTTTTCTTTTCTTTTGAGAAGGATACATTTTTCCTTCTAGTATAATGAAAAATGTTTCATGGTGTCTTAAAGATCAATTTTCATTACATGTCTCAATTACATAACAAAAACAAAACTTGCTTTAGTTATGTCACTGAATCAGTTTTACTATTAAGTAAAAGCAGCTAACTTTTAGTTAATTGTATACTTTAGAAATACATTAAATTTCTAATTGTATAATTACTATTACAATTCACTTACAATAACTGGTAAAATTCATGTAATTTTAAGGGTGGCTGGGAAAAGCTTATTGTCTGATGGGCCATTTTCACACTTTTACAAAACTTTCCTATGACCACTTCTAGAACTGGAATTTTAAAACAGTTTTCAGGTTCATCTCCATCTCAGCCTCATAACCAGTCTACTCACATCTTCCCTACCTTGAGAAATGCTAATTAGTGAAGAAAACTTCACGCATCCATTACAGTTCCTTTTCAGATGTTCAGATGTTCTAAGTTGTGTGAACTTTGCTTTGATTTGAAATAGCACTTTCATGTCTATTTACTTCCTGTCTGGATTGTATTTCTCAGATTTGAATTAAGGAATTCAATTGGAAACAATTTTAGGTGCCCACTCCTTGCATTGTAACACAATGATATTTCAAGTCGTGCTTCTTCTAGAATTTTATGATCTGTAATTTGATCATCAGGGAAAGGAAAATATTAATTGTTCATTGTTCATTGACCTGAAGCATATAAATTACTGCTAATGCTATTACTAAATAGAATGCAAACGTCTGGAAGGAACTGATGAAGTTAGCCAGGGAGAGCTCGTGAGATTGAGAAAGATTTATTTGTTTCTACCAAATCGTCTGCTTCACTAATAAGAATGGCCAGTTGAGGACAAACATGCATTCAGGTCATGAATCAAATATTTTGTAAGTTCTTCTGAAATCTACATTGATAGAGTACACTTCTAAGAAATCACTCACCTCAAAAAATTATACTAAATTATACACACCACTCCAATCTTTATATTCTGTTACTTTAAAAATGATTTCCTTGGGCCCAGGATTTAGCTCAACGGCACTGAGCCTGTCTCTCAAGCACAAGGTCCTGAGTTTAATACCCAGTACCACAGGGGGAAAAATCACTTCCTTATTTACACAGAAATTACCATAAAAATCACAGTGTCATCTTATACTATTTACCCATGTAGGGCAGCATAATTACGTTGCATGAGTATAATGGGCAATAGACTATCCCAGAATCTCATTGACTTTTAACTCTTCCCTTGTATTGCTAAAAATAGGAAGAAGAAATGGAAAAAAATGTCTAGACAGTTGCTTTTCAAACATAGTAATTCAACACTACATTTTGCTCTGTGCCAGTGACTTCAAAGTTTTTTGATAATACATCCATTCCATCATTAAACTAATTTTGGACAAGTTTCTCAAAACATGATTATAAATTATGCACTCCTACTTATGAATGCATTATCTACATTGTAACCCACTACAAAATAGAGGAATTAATGATGACTGAAACATATCTCAAATATTTGTTTAACATTTAAAAATATACTTTCAATTGGTTTTTTGATAACTTAGGATGTTTTTGCTGATTCTTGCTATTTCAGTTTAGACCTTCACTGCTTTTACTTTATGGGGCAACCTACTAAAAGGTTGCATTTGCCCTGGTAGTTGATGGAGCACACTTGTAGGGATGTCTGGATGGGCCATGGAGATGTGGCCTTCCACTTCTGCTCTGAAACTGTGTCCCCCACCCCCACACTTCGAGGGGGAGGGCAATCAAGCAGAGACTGAAATCTCTCCAGGATGTAGAACTCCTACTCTCCACACAGGACATATTGTGTAGTTCCCGTGACCTGTGAGCACTTATGAAAGGGTCGAAGAAAGGAGCTGTCTCAATACTTTATATCTTCTGAAGGATTGTCCTCTCTTTACAGTTCATCTCTTCAGGCTGTCTTCCTTAGGAAGACGACATGTGCACCTTAGGCAGTGAGATACAAACACAGATGGTTTTAAGGGAATCGATCCCCTGATCATCACCTCTGTACGTGTTCATTTCTAACATTGATCAAGTGCCCGAATCAAGCAGCTCTTTTGCAAATCCACCTCCCCCTTTTAAAACATATTTATTCTCACTTTATACTATGAAATAATTCTTCCCACCCATCCTATGGCAATCATAGTGCATTGTGCCAAGATGGAAACCTCTCCAGAGTTCACACACACACACACACACACACACAAACACACACACTCACACACATATGCACACACAATATAAACTAGATATCTGTGCAAGACCTAAGAAAAATGAGTGACTATCAAGACTGTTAAACAAGTATAATGACTGATTTTTTTTCGGGTAGTTTGCAAGTCATAACTTTCAGCAAAATTTAAAAGAATTAAATTCACGTTATCTAACAGATTATGAAACATATTTTCCTGGCACAAATTCAGAGCAGGTGCCAAGAGTGGAGGCACGTACTTAAAACATCTATTTTTGTCCGTTCGCTGATATAAACATAATCGCTTCGTACTCAGAACTATGTTTTAATGAAGGAATGGAACGGATATTAAATTTTGAATTATTCTCATAGTAAATGGACATCCATGGATACCTGAAAGAAGTCTCTTATTAATTTATTACATTTACATATCAAGTGAGAATAGTGTTTAAAAGCCATTTATTGTTTCACGGGAAAGTTTTTAAATGATTCCAAAATTGGGGATTAGATAAGTCGAGGTTGATTTTGATCAGTGTGTGCTCTATGTGTTTGTGGGACTATGGCACTGCTTCCCATTAATAGTACCATGAATATATGCAATTTAAACTTTAAAAATTAATAGAAACATGTTTCTTATTGTTGAGAAACAAAAGGCTTTCAACAAAAGACATAAATTGACCGCATGCATGTGAACAAAATCCTGTGGATGAATTGGGATTTAATTATGATCTTAAGAAGAAAAGCCTGCTAAGTATAACACTCATTCATGCATTTCTTTTAAATCAGAGATGCTTCATTCCTTATTGTTATGATACTTAGATATATCCTCATATGTCATTTTAAAAACTGACATAGCAAGTCCATTTTTCAGTGCCAGTATTTAACAGGAAAAATTTCAACATTATACTGTTGATATTTATTAGTACCCGTCTCTGCTCATAAATACTGCATTCACTGAGGGGATGGGTGCGCGCCCCTCGCACATCGTAGCTCTTTTTACTTCCTCCCTCCTTCCAGCAACGCTAGTCCCCCCTTCCATTTACAGAAGATTTATCTGTTTATTTTGTAGTATCTTTTATTTTGCTTCTGAAATTAATTACACTTAAGGTTTTTCACATAAGGGAAACGATGTAATATTTGTGCTTCTGTGTCTTCATTTGTTTCACTTACCCTCAAAGTGCACGCATTGTTTTACACAGGATTTGAACCTAGCCTTCTTTACTGCCGAATCGTACTCCACCGTGTGTTAGTACCGCATTTCCTTTATCCATTTATCTTTTGAAGAGCATATAGGCCACGTGAGAGATTTAAATATTATAAATATGCAGTTATAAACATAAGTATGCATGTATTGCTGTAATATAATGTATTTAACTTTTGGGGACGGTCCCTAGAAGGAGAATAGCTTAGTTGATTAGAGTTTCTTTGTTCAGTTATTTGAAAATCTCACTGTCTTCCATGAAGTTTTACTAGCTTACATCGCCATGTCCAGTGTAGAAGTGTTCCTTTATCCCAAAATCTTCATCAGCATTTGTTATCATTTGAATTATTAATAAGAGACATTATGGGCTGGGGATTTGCCCAGTGCTTCCACCGCCTGCCTCACAAGCACAAGAGTCCGAGTTCCATCCCAGGTACCAAAAAAAAAAAAAAAAAAAAAAACC
>NW_022900947.1:50658290-50660326 GCF_012274545.1 Fukomys damarensis
AAAAAAAAAAAAAAAAAAAAAAAAAAATCCTCTACCTACGTCTTCATAAGGTTACCTGTTTTATTCTTCAGTAGACTCTGTGTTTCTATTTTATATCTGGCTCTGAGATCCATTTGGCTTTCACTTTAGTATAGGGTGAAAAACGTGGTTCTGCACTTTCTCTTCAGCATGCTGTAAGCAGTTTGCCCAGAACCATTTGCTGAAGAAGCTGTCTTTTTCCAGCATAAGTTTTTTGTTCCTTTGTCAAAGCTCCAATGATTGAATGAGCCTGGTGTTTTTTTGTTTTTTTTTTTGTTTGTTTTTTATGCATCCTTTGTTTGGTTCCACTGATCCCATATCTGTTTTTGTGCCAGGACCATGCTGTTTTTGTTTCTGTAGCTTTGTAATACCACTTGAAGTCCAGGATTGTGATGTCTCCTGCTTTGATCTTGTTGCCCAGAATGCCTTTTTGCTATTCTGTGTCTCTTCTGGTTCCCTATAAATTTTAAGATTTTTTTGTATTTATGTAAGGAATACTCTTGGTATTTTTATCAGGATTGCATTAAATCTGTACTGTGTATCTATTTTGGTAGGATTATTTTGACAATATTGGTACTGCTTGCCTAGGAAGAGGACTTTTCATTTTCTTTTGTCCTCCTTGATTTTCTTTTTTCAGAGTGTTTTAGTTTTCATTATAGAGGTTTTAACTTACTTCATTAATTCATAAGTATTTAATTTTTTTGAATCTATTGTGAATGATATGGTTTTTCAAATTTCTTTCTTCATAGGTTCTTTACTGGTAAATGGAACATCACTTATTTTTGTGTGTGTTGATTTTGTGTTCTGTTATAATGCTGAATTGGTTTATTAGTTCCAGGAGTCTTTTGGTAGAATTTTTAGGTCTTCTATGTATAACTTCCGGTCATCTGCAAATAACAATAATTTGATTTCTTTCTTTCCCATACACATCCCTTTGTTTCTTTCTCTTTTCTAATTGCTCTGGCAAAAGTTTCAAGTACTGTGTTAAGGCCGAGTAGTGCCAGTAGGCATCATCACCTTTTTCTTGATATTTAGAAGAAAAGCCTTCAGTTTTTCCCTACTTAGTGTGATGTTGGCAGTAAGTTTGTCATACATGGCTGTTATAGTTTGTAATAAGATCATTCTATACCTTCTTCAGAGAATTTTTTATCACTAATGGATATTGGTTTATTAAATGATTTTTATGCATCATTTAGGATGATCATGTGATTTTTGTCCTTGCTTCTGCTTACGTGGTATATTGCATTTACTGATTTGCATGTGTTCAACCAATTCTTGCATCCTTGAGATGAAGCTTATTTAGTCATGATATATGACTAATGGTTTATCTCATTGTTTATCAGTGTGCTGATAAGGATTTTTCCATTTGTATTTGTCAAATAAATTGGTGTGTAGTTTTCTTTGTTAATTGATCTCCTGTCTGGTTTTAAAATCAAGGTAATGCCAGCTTTCAAGAATGAGTTTGATAGTACTCCTTCCTTTTCAGTTTCCTTGAGGAGTTTGAGGGATATTGGTAACAGGTCTTTTCTAAAGTTTTGCTGGATTCTGTAATTAACTCATCTGTTCTGGGCTTGTCTTAGTTGGTAGTTTTTACTAGTGCCTCCATTTCCTTGCCTCTTACTGGACTTTTCAAGCTATTTGTATCTTCTTTGTTCAGTTTTGGTGATTTATGTGTTTCTTGGAGTTCTTCCATTTCTTCCACATTTTTCAGCTTTTTGAAACACAGGTTTTAGAGGTAGCTATTAATAATATTCCAGTATTGGCAGTGTTTGTTGTGATTTTGGCTGTTTTACTTATAATTGCATAGACAGAGATAGTTTCCTTCTTTTGGTAAGCTTGGCAAAGTGTTTATCAATTTTGTTTATTCTTTCAAAGAATCAACTCTTTATTCATTTATTCTACTTACCTTTAAAATCCCAATTTCATTAATTTTTGCTCTGATCTTTATCTTTTCTTTCTTTGTACTAGTTTTGGATTTAGATTGTTTTTTTTTTTTGTTTGTTTGTTTTTTTTTTTTT
>NW_022900947.1:50665845-50670400 GCF_012274545.1 Fukomys damarensis
CATGGGGTTGGGTTGATTATTTGGGCTCGCTACCTTTTTCTAATGTGAGCATTCACATCATGATTATTTGGGCTAATAAATGTCCCTCTTACAATTGCTTTCACTGTCTTTCTTAGGCTCAGACATATTGTACTGTTGCCATTTGTGAGCTCCCGCGCAGGCCGGGAGCTCACGCGCACGCCGCCGGGTGATCGCAGCTAGATTGTTTTTGTTTTCCTAGGACTTCATGGTTGGGTTGATTATTTGGGCTCGCTACCTTTTTCTAATGTGAGCATTCACATCATGATTATTTGGGCTAATAAATGTCCCTCTTACAATTGCTTTCACTGTCTTTCTTAGGCTCAGACATATTGTACTGCATTGCCATTTGATTTTAAGAAAAATGTAATTTCTTCTTTGATTTCTTTGGTGACCCATTGGCTATTTAAGAGTGTATGCTTTATCTCTGTGTCTTTACAAAATATCTGCGTTTTCTTTTGCCATTAATTCTTAGTGTCACTGAACTATCATTTGGTAATGAAAATGGGATAATTCTGATTATTTTGTATTTTTTAAGCATGCTCTGTAGAGTAGTATATGACGTGCTTTGGACAACGTCCTATGTAGTGCTGAAAAGAATGTATTACTTTGCTGCTCACTGTAACACTCTGTGGGTACCCATTATGTCCATTCCTTCAATGGTGCAGTTTGGCTCCAATATTTCTCGGTCAGTGTTTTTTCTAGTAGATATATCTGCGAGAGTGGAGCATGAAATTGTTCCAGCATGATTGTGTTGATGTTTATCTGACATTTTATGTCTAGTACTGTTTGTTTTGTGGGGTTTTGTTAATTGATGTACATATACCATATTCAGACTTTTATTCTCTTCTTGTTAATCTTTCCTTTAACTAGTGTGATGACCTTTTTCCCTCTTCTGGTCAATTTTGGCTTGGAGTCCCCTTTAAAAATACGATATCTACTCCTGCTTGTTTTCACTTCCAAGCATGGAATATTGTTTTCCATTCTTTGATTTTTACTTTGCAAATTTATTTTTGGATTAAATGTGTCTCTTATATATAGCATAATGTTTTTTAAAACCCAATCTGCCAATCTGGATCTTTGATTTTGGTGCTGAAACTATTTACTTGGAGAATTATTCCTAAAAAGTATTAATTTATAATTGTCATTGTGTGTGTTGTTTTTTTTTCTGTTACTGATTCCTTTATTTCTCCCCTTTGTTTAACTTCTCACCCTGCTTGATGTATTTATTGTATTAGAGATTTGTTTTTTATTAATTTTGTTTTGTTTGTTTTTTGTTTTGTACTGGGGATTGAAATCAGAATCTTGCACTTTTGAGGCAGGCACCTTAATCCCCAGCCTGTCTATGAGAGATTTTAGCATTGTTGGCTTCATTATCTCTCTCTAGGATATCCTTCAGAATTTGTTGGAGTGCTGGATTGGTGATCAGGAATTTATTAATGTGTTCTTTGCCCTGGGAAGTCCTTTTTTCTCTATCAGTTTTGAAAGATAGCTTTGCAGGATGTATTAGTCTGGGTTGAAAGTTATTTTATTTTATAAATTGAAACACTTTAGTGCAAGTTATCTTGGCCATTAAGGTCTGCTATACTTCTAAAGGGCTTATTTTTATATGTGATTTAATATTTTTTTCTAAAAGCTTTTATGATTCTGTTGGAATTCTGGAATTCTGACTATGATGTGTCATGGAAAAGTTCTTTGCCGGTCCTGGTATAAGGGCTCCTATATACCTCACTTACCTGTATGCTGACTTCTGTCGCTATACATGGACATATTTTGCTATGACATCTGTAAAAAATTTTTGGTAACATTTTGTAGTCTTCTGATTTTTCTGTAACTCTGCAATCTTAAGATAATCGTTTTTGTGTCATGTAGCTCTTGTTACTAAGATATCTCTGAGTATGGTTACATTCACAAGCCCTGTCTTCTAATTATGACATATTCTCCTCACATTGGTCACTTCTGCTGCCCATACTTTCAATAGAATTTTTTATCTTGTGAATTTCTGTTTGGATCCTTTTTGTGAGTGTTAGTTCTTCGTTAACTTAGTTATTCATGTTTTGAATCGCTTTGATTATCTCTGCTAGATTTTTGTTTGTATCTTTGTTGTTGTTGTTGTGTTGTTGTTGTTTTTGTACTGGTGATCCAACTCCAGCAGTGGAACTACTGAGCTGAATCCCCAGCCATGTGTGTATCTTGTTTAAGCTCACTACCACTTTTTATTAAAACCATCATCTGCTTAGTTATATTATCTCTGAGCTATCCAAGCTCCTTTGTTTCTTCTTTTGTCACTGCATAATTTTGCCATTTGATTTGTTTGTTTATTTGTTTGCTCTTCTCAGATGCCCCTGGGATCTGCTATGGGAGAATGGAAAGGTTTTGCAGGCATGTTTGCCCTGTTTTCTCATGTTTCTATTGTGTGTGTGTGTGTGTGTGTGTGTGTGTGTGTGTGTGTGTGTGTGTTCTATTGCTTTGTGCTGAGGATTCAGGTTTAATTAGAGACAAAAGACTTTGTTGCTAGTGTGGATATCTCTTCAGCGATGTAATTTTGACTGTTTTTTGGTATTTATCTCCCTCTTCAACTTACTCAGCCTCATAGGATCAGACCCAGATGCTGTTTGGCACGCAGACTCCTTATTGGTTATAACAACAACAGATTGAACCACACATCAGTTGTGTACATTAGCACTTGTTTGAACAGTTTCATTCTTTCATCAGTGCCCCTTACAGACTGTACTATACTGCTACTCACAGACTGGAAATATGGGTGGAGGGGGAAAGGAAAAAAGAAGAGGAAAAGGGCTGGGGTAGCTCAGAAAGAAAAGGACAGAGGAGAAATATTAATAAATAAAAACCAGACAGAAAGTCAGGCTCTGTAACCATTATCATAGCTTAAGTAAAGGGCTAGTATTGGGTGTTTAAAAGAATTTTCGTGAGAGCAGAAGTAGGAATATGGAAGGAGAGATGCGTGATTACAGATTGAGCAAAGACATGAGATTGCTGGAAACCGATGACTTTCCTAATAGTTAATTTATGTTTGGACCCCTTATGTAGTTTTGGTGATGGTTACCCTCATGTGCTCATGAAAGGCACTATTTAAATGGAAGCATTGGTTCTTCTCCCTTGCACAGACGCAGAAACCTCCTGTATCTATCTCCAGATGAAAGGGAAGGAAATAAGAGAATGGGAAAGAGAGGAAGAGAAAAGAATAAAGAAGAGAACAAAACAGAGGAGGGAAAAATGCAAAGAAAGAAAAGAAGGGAAAAATAAAATAAGAACACAGCAAAACAAAACAAACAACAAACCCCAAAACTTCATGCCAGTGCAAAAGCACCCAATCAAAGTGTCCCCACAGTCCCATTTGTATTGCAATCGAAGTTCAGTTCCACATATCTGAGCCCCGCACCCGCGCCATGGTTTGTTTAACTGCCTGCCTGTGAGGGAGAGGGCCTATCAGTTTGGATGGCTCTGTGGGCCCACTGCTCAGGGACAAGCAGTGCTCTTGGTATGGCTGACGATAGCCCTCAGTCTCGGTCCCAAGATTAGACCGGCTCAGTTAATTTGGGCAGGGAAGGGTGCAGTGGAATTGGCCCAGCACCCACTTTTCTAACAGCTTCTGCCAGAGCCCCGTCATTCTTCATTCTTCGCTCTTTTCCCTACACGGCAAACCCACATTCAGTTGTGTGTCTCCCCACAAGAGCCTTCTGCCTGGCACATTCCCTGATGCCCTCTCCCATGGGTGCCACTCTGTCCCTGCACCCAGTCCTTTTTCAGTCACTCTCCCCAAAGTGTCACTTTCTAACCCACAAACTTGGGGGGAGGTACAGGGCGCCCTGCTTTAGACATCTTATCAGGAGTGTTGGAGGCTCCTATGTGGTGTGGGCAGCCTGATGATGTCCCACAGCACAGCCTGCCAGAGTGTGGGGAAGGAAGGGGACAGCCATTATTTCTGGGATGGTCTGGCCTGTTCTTTTGCCAGGGTCTTGACACTCCCAGATTCCACTTGTCCCTGCTTCCTCCGACCACAGTTTTCTCCAGAACTCAGATTCAGGCCCCTGATCAGAGTGGCCCAAGAGTGTTCAAATCCCTCTGGGTCCATACACTCTCACACACCATTGTCCAGATTTCAGTTTCTGCGATGCACTGGTTGGTGAGGATCTTGCTTGCTGTGTTCCTCTTCCTGGTGGAGACAGCAGAGCAGAACGATGGGGACCTGATGTCATCCCCAGGCACCAGTGAGATGCCAGCTCCCTCAGAAGCCCAGGAGCAGCTCAGCTTGCCTCTCTACAGCCTCTGGATGCTGGAGTTTGGTCCAGTGAGTTTCTCCATTAATGTGCTTTCCCTCCATTTCTCTGTCACCTCTGCCTCAGTGACCCTGCTTTCCTCTGCTACACATATCCGGATCTCTCCTTTTGCTGCCACTTCCTAAGGTGATCTCTCAGCTATGTGAAACAACTACAATTTATTTATCAACCTGGACACTTTCTTTCGAATACTAGAATAAGCCTAAATTCTTTTGTTTTCTTTTTTGGGGGGTACC
>NW_022900947.1:50670426-50687574 GCF_012274545.1 Fukomys damarensis
ATTTATCAACCTGGACACTTTCTTTCGAATACTAGAATAAGCCTAAATTCTTTTGTTTTCTTTTTTTGGGGGGGTACCAGGGATCAAACTCGGCTCTTCATGCTTGCAAGGCAGGTGGCAGAGCCACTGAGATAAATCCCTGGCCCAAAGTCTAAATCCTTACTTAGAAGGATGTTATGTAGTGTCTAGCAGTACATGAGCAAACACATGTTTTCAAAACATCGTTGATTTAGATGAACATCAATGAAACACCAGCCTACATTAGAAATCAAAAATGATTATATCCAATCACATTTTAGGCATGGATAATATTGTGTCCTTATAAATTTTGTGGGGGATGAGGATTAAAGGAGAGAGGAAGTGAAGAGGAGAGAGACAGACAATATGAAAGACAAGAGGATCTTGGACCTGATAGAAATGCAATAATTATTGGTGTTTCTGAAGACGATCAACAATAATTTTGTGTTGTATCCTCTAGGTTACAAGACTTTCTATTTAACAGATTACCTGTTTCAGGATAATCTTCCATCAAAATGATTCTTCTCCCAAAAAGTGCAATTACAACATATGTGCTTTTAACTTTTTCTGCGAGGGTAACGCTCAGATTACCTATGCAGAACATTGTTTCATATTTTAAAATCTTTCTTCCATTGATGTTTCCACATATTCCAGAACCCAACTTCCTGTTTTCATGACACGAATGTCTGCCCTGGAATAAAAAGAAAACATTCTCATTTTAAACTCTCTTGGCCTCTACTTGGCAAGAACAAAAGTTTTTCAATAAACAAAAGTTACACAGATGCATACACATATTGGATTTCGGAGGAGGACATAATGAACCAGCATTATTCACTTAGAGAACATGGAGAAAAAAATGATTAAACATAATTCCATTATTCAAATGTCATGATCTGCTTTGACGCACTGTGTGAGTTGGTAGGAAACCGGAAAACACAAAATTTAATTCAAAAGAAAAATTTTAATGAAAGCAAGAACATTTTGTTATATTTCCTCCAATGATATATGGCCCATAGATTTTTATCATGTTTTCATATTTGTTAATAATGGAGATATTAAAATGAAACAGTGTTGGTGATACTGGATATCTTGTCTTTTTATCCCTTATTTTTATATGCTATTAATTGTTCAATTGGGTACAGTCTTTTAGCCTATATTTCATTGTAAACCACCACATGTAATATGTGTGCTTACCTCTGATTGTGTTTTCTATTTTGTTTTTCTCTCTGGTCACACAAATGGACTCCATTTTCTAAAGTTCCATTTATGATGAGACGATGTCACTTCCTTCTAGCATGTCGAAAACGAAGTAACCTTACCCCCATCCCAGACAAGACAAGGTCTTCAGTGTCCAGACCATTTCGTCCTTTTAGCTGCCTGGATGAGGAGGAATTGGAAGAGTTAGGATCAGGTAAATTCCCCATCTCAAGAATCCCAAAGACACAAGTGCTGCGTGGAGTAACATGCACATGTGCGTCTGGCTTCTCTCTGACATAAGCAATAAAAAAGTAATTGTAGAAATCCAACGAAGCTGAGTTGTGGATATGTTAAAAATCAGCTATCCTTTCAAAGCTAAGGCATCACCTTATGGGTACGCTTGACCTATAGCTTGATTAACATGACCTTACCCAAAGCACTCATCATTTCCAACCATCCTTCTTATAACCACCAGGGAATTCTTATACAGAACACATTAATGGCTGCTTATTTCTACCTTTTCCTTTGGCTCAGTGTCTCTATTAGAGTCCAATGTTACTCTGTTTCCCTTGATATTTTAATGGAAGGTGAGAAGATGTTTATCTTTCTCATTTTCTCTCTCATGTTTCCCAAATCTCAACTTTCCTTCCTGATCCTGGTTATGTTCTGTATTGTTTCTAAGCCTTTTTTGACTGACCTGTCCTTTTCACGCATGTGTCCCCTGAGCTCATTTCTGACCCTTCTGTCCCTTATTCACATGGTCCTGTCTGCACACATTCACACACCGAGCATATTTCCTCTAATGTGCCATCATTTATTTATGCATTTTATTAAAACTGCTTACTCTAAAATTCTCATATTCTGCACCTTCATGGACTCAGAGTTCTTATTAAATGCCATTTCTTAAAAGGATTTCTCTGATTGCTAGTTCTTCCCTGGGCTCTCCTTCTGCATTTCCTTATTTTGCTTTAGTTTTTCCTGATAATTACAACAGTGTGGTAGTTGATCATTTTCTGTTCCCTTCTCTATAATGTAAACTTGCTAAGATGAGGGATTTTTCTGTTCCATGATATATGTACTATTCCCAGGACAGTTCCTGACTCAATTTGTGCTCAATAAAGAGGTGAGGAAGTCAGTATATCTACTTTTCTGAATTCCTCTTACTGATGACTAAAACCAAGGCCCAAAGTAGTTTCACCTGTTACCACATTGGTCTTCCTCCTCCCCTCATTCCCTCCCTCCCTCCCTCCCTTCCTTTTATTCCTTCCTTGCTTCCTTCCTGTCTATTTCTCTCCCTCCCTCCCTTTCTGATATTTGATTATTTAGAAATTTAGACTGTGGCTCAGAGTTACTTGTTATCAAATTGCAGTGGAAGAGTTAGAATCCATGTCTTTTTACTCCTGACCCTGTATGATGACTACATTTTGCTTCTAGATTCAGTCTTAAATACAATAACAAATCATTGTGCCATTAGTATTTCAATATTTTTTGTTATTTGCCATTGTTATAATTTAATTATAAATGTTTTTAAAAACAGGTTATATTCTAACATTATAGCAAAATCTCATTTGCTTAAGTGTTACCACTATGAATTTATTTACCTATTTTTATTTCAGAAAATTCATTCTGTATATTTTATTGCAGCATCTGTTAAATCTTTATAATTTAACATGATGTCTTGCTGTGTCAAATACTGTTCTACCTAACTTATCTTCCAGCAAGTTTAGTATTTCTGTTTAAGTATTTAGATCTTTAATCCACTTGGATTTTAGTTTAGTGCATGGTGAAAGATAGGGGTCTAGTTTTAATCTTTGGCAAGTTGAAATCCAATTTTTCCAACACCATTTATTAAAGAGGCTTTCTTTCCTCCAGTGAGGATGGTGGGTTCATTTGTCAAAGATGAGGTAGCTGAGTACATCTGGAGTTTTTTCCTCATCTTCTAATCTATTCCACTGATTCTCAGGTCTGTTGAAATTTTTAACCTTAAATTATTTTTCTACTTAATTAGAAACTTATTCCCAGATCACTTTGATAGTATCTTCTTTTCATACTTTCCCCTGCCATATCTTCCTTTCTCTTCAAAGCAGTAAGCCACCTATATAATTGAAATGTTTCATTTACCTGATTCATATGTTACTCTTTTAGAACAACTAACAGTATGGGCCAGGTACTTTTCTCACTGTTGTTTTTTTTTTTTTTTTTTTTTTTTTTTGGTACTGGGGATTGAATTTGGGTCCTTGCACTTAAGAGGCAGGCAGTGGAACCACTGAGCTAAATCCCCAGTCCTTGGTTTTTTAAAATTATTGTTATTATTTTATACATGGCACATAGCTTGTTCAATCAATACTTATTGAACAAACAGATAGCTAAATAGATAGCAAAATTTGTATTTCAATTTTTATTTTTGTATCCCAGGGGTATTATATGGCACAGATATTAACTTTGCTAAATTTATTAACTTTCAAAATATTTATCACACTTTCATCCTATTCATTAATAAATTTCAAATTCAAAAGTAATACTAGAACACATACATTAGGAAAACAATGACTTTAGAAAATATAACAATTAATGCAATCATTAGCTTCCACTTATTTGATGTAGAATCTTAACATTTAAATATAAATGTAACAAATATTCCTTTTTTACATTATTTAAAGTCAAAACTCATGGCTTGTTCTTGTTCTGTCATGTACATTTCTGTCAAAGATGCTTTGAACTCCCAATTAGAAGCACTGGCAACTTATTTGAAAATAGTCTATTTGTTCCTTCCTAGTTAAATGTGTGAGACACAGAAATAGAACACTGCGTGATGGAACAGATGCTGCAGCAATGGTGAGTTTGTATGAGGACCCAGTTGGATTCCTGGTGACACGAAAGAGAGGCAAACAAAAGTATTTAATTCATTTACGAAATCATATTTAGTGTTATCATAATGGTCTTCATATAGCACTATAATTTATTTATATAAAATAGAGAGTAAATATTTTAGCACCTATGACTGTATATAATTGTATATGACTACGTGTATATCTATGTAGTGGATCTTAAGCGTTCTCACTTATTAAAAATAACTTGAAAACTGTAAGTGGTGATGGATATGTTAATTTGCTTCACTTGATCATTTCCCAATGTCCATTAAATATCTATTAAGATGCTGTATTAGGTTTTAATTGTCAAATATACTTTATTAAATTGGGAGGAAAAAAATCAGTGTACTTTGATCATTTTACCCATTTGACAAATCCTTTCATCAGTATTATTGATTATTTGACCAGCAACGCTAATGCAAGCGAGTACATTCCATTTGCCTGTGTTACTGAGATTACTGCAGTAGGGAACTGCAGCTCAGCCCTCTGGCCCTCTAGGAAACTGTGGAATAGGTTTCAGAATCAGCCCTGCCAAGACGAGGTAGGACGGTACTTATTCACTCCATTCTCCATCATTGTAAGACTATCAAAGGGACATGAACTCTCTTAAATTTATAATTTGTCCCCACTTATATTTATTCGAGTTCTCTGTGTCTCAAGAAAGTCCTCAAACCAGGAACTTGGGATGAAGAGCTGAGGGTGCCCTGGAAGCTGTCAAGTACTGTTGGTGAATCCCTCTGAGGTGAGATGCTGTATGGCCAGGGGTCAGCCACGTCTGCTGCGGTGAGTTTCTGTGCGTGTGTGTGTGTGTGTGTGTGTGTGTGTGTGGTGCAGCAAGGTGATTGTAAGCACAGAGTGTATATGTGTGTTATATGTTCTGTTTCCATACTTTAATACAAACATTCTTGAAACCTTAAAGACCATTAGCAAAGATTTTGGAGATTAAGGAGTATGACACAAATGATAACACAGGAGAATAGGTCTTGCTATGTTAGTTTTGCTACTGATTTCTTAATATTGTTTTATTAGGGCTGCACAATACTTGTATCAGAAAAGCTATTAAAATAGAACTATTGGAAATATTACTGAACATAGAGGTGGTTTTATTTATTTTTCTTTAGGTGCCTCCTAAAACATAAACATTATGTTGGAGAACTTCTCTGGTACAATAAGTGAGATTAAATTCCTATCATTTATATTATAGTTTAATGTCTAGAGCTAGATATTTGTCTGCCAATATAAAATTTAGAATATATTTTTGTTCGTATATTTATTGAGACAATTTATTTAATTCACTTTTTTGTTTTTATTCTTTGGTTATGTCAGAACTCAGAACAGTAGATAAGATGTTACTATGCTTCTTTAGATCAGTTTAGCTTGAGCTGCATTCCAATCTGCTTTCTCCCATCTCTAGAATACGTGAGTCTAAACTCATATAAATGCCACTGAGTAAAGGGAAAGGTCAGGAAAATGCGTGTGGCTGCCCCTTTGTTGAGCTTCTCGTCATGCTAATCTGTGTACAGTCTATCTCTTGAGACCTCAAGCTCTTCCTTGAAATTCCCTGCTCCACTCTCATTCATTTTTAGTGAAAGACTATTTTCTGAAACTCTAAAATGTATTGAAGGTCAAAGCCAGAGGTAAACAGGTAATGCCACTGGGTTATTTCCAATAATAGGCACAATTTCTTATAGGCCAAAAGGCTTTTCATATCCTCTTGGATTTTTATATATTTAAAAATAACTGTAGTCTTTCTGCAATCCTTGCAGTCAATATGATAATAAAAGTTTCCAGTCAACTTATCAAAAGCTGCACAATTTTGGAAAAATTATTGATGGTGCCTAAAACCACATGGAAGGTATGAGTTCCTGTTATGGGTGTGGTTCAAATGTCCTGATGTTCCCTTTTCTGCATCCCCCATGGGATGCTGTACTACTTTTAAGAGAAGACTTGTGCCCAAATTCTTATGTGCTACTATATGGAAGAGATCCAAATGTTATGCCTGATATTTCCTTTCTTTTTTTAGATTACCATTTCTTGGATGATTTTGTATTTGTATTTTAATTTGGACTTTGACCCTAAGCATTGTGGCTGTGATTCAGCTCTTTAATTGTCACTTGTTTTTTGAAGAAAGCTTAACTCTTCAAGTTTTAATTCTTAGTTGGCTGCAACTAATGGAGCAAACTGGTTTTCAAATACCCATCCTCATTTTCCTATTGTAAATGTTAAATTCAGTATATTAGTAGCTGACTGCGCATCTCAATACCTTTCCCTGAGAGATACAGGGAGCAATCTTTACATTTATCCACTTGGTATGATGAATGGCAAGGTGGGTGCATGTGTGTAAAAATGTCAAACCAGGATATGCTCTGTTTTGTGTATATTTACCTGAGCTTCACAGAGGGTATAATGTACCCATGCCACTGTAGGATTTGACTTTTTATTATTTATTTATTTATTTTTGGTTTTTTGAGACAGGGTCTCACTATGTACTTGAGTCTGACCTGGAACTCACTATGTCGCCCAGGCTGGTCTCGATCTCACAGCAGTCCTCCTGCCTCAGCCTCCCAAGTGCTGGGATAAAAGGCATGCACCACCACACCCAGCTGTAGGATTTGATTTTTTAAAAGTTTTCTTTTGATTTTTCTGGAAAAATAGCCCAATTCAGTAAATGGCACATGAAAAACAGAATTTGCAAATTTAGAGGAGGTCAAAAGTGAATCACCCGATTACTCATGCATGGATGATGAGGGTGATCGCCTATGCTACGATACATGTTTCATAGCAGAAGAGTGGTGTGGGTGGATGATGATGTCAACAATGACGGTGAAGTTGGTGCTGCTGCTGCTGCTGATGATGACTGTGATGTTGGCCAGTGAGCCACAGTTCCTGAGACAGTGAAATGGAGCAAGAATTGACTGATTAAAATCACAGGGAATGCAGAGCTCCTTGATTCAGATGATGAAGAAAACAGCAATGTCAATGAGAGAAGCAAAAAAACACAAACAAACAAACAAACGAAATGAAGTTTTTGTAAATAGGGAAGGGGGCAAAGGGAGGGCAGGGGATGGGGAAACATAAGAACCAATATGCATCATGTAAAGGTGCAACATTCCAGTGATGAATGTAACTGTATCATATACCTAATATGTACCAATAAACTTAATGGGGGAAAAAAGACAGCAACGTGTGTACATATTTGAGTAGTTGAAATACTGCAAAATGTCCCCACAACCAAATGAAATGATTCAGTGTTAAACTAGGTATGAAAGTATAGTGAGGTCTTGGCCGGGGCGAAACATATTGAACAGAATGCCAGCACTGCCATTCAATGTTGAAAAGTGTAGCAGACAAAATGCTACAAGATGCTGTTCTATATGCACCAATAGCCATATTCAAAAATGTATCGATTGTGACACCTCACTGGCTGAACTGAAAACTTTCATGGATCTGCTGTACTTAGCAGGGATCTCTCATGGTAATTGCAGGATAGTAAAAGATATATGGAAAAGTGATGGATCGAAATACGGCATAAGAATTTATGTGCTTGTGCATGTGAAGACTAGCTATACTTTCAATTTAGAAATTTATCCAAGAACTCAGCCACCAGGTCCTTATTCATATAGTAATAAACCAAATGATGTTGTGAACAGACTTGCTATTCCTGACTCCCAAACTAATTGGAATATGATATTCGACATTTGGTTTACCAGTTTCTAATTGATTTTACATTTGCTAGCAGAACACAAGTTGACCACTCCAGGAACTGTACCCAGGAACAAAGAAGAAATTCCAAATGAAATGTTGCAATTTCAAAACAGAGAATTGTATAGTTCAATCTTTGGAATTTAGAAAGATTTATATTGACCTCATATCTGACAAAGTGAAACAAACTGGTATTGGTGATTTCAACACCGCACCATGATGGAAATATTGATAGGGAAACCTCAACGAAACAGAAGCCTGAGATGGAAACTTTCTACAACAAAACTAAAGGTGAAGTAGATGTTGTTGATGAGTTATGCAGCAATGGTGATGTTACTCAAAACACAAAGCATTGGCCAATGGTTGTGTTTTACTCAAACCTAAAAGTGTGGCATAAAATAGTTTGATACTTTACAAAGAAAATAACAAGTACAAAATACCAGAGAGAACTTTTCTTAGTGGATTGGGGCTGGAACTCATAAGAAATAATTTATAGCAGAGGAAAAAGAAAATGTTTCTGCTCAGGGAACTATGCCAAAAAATTGTGAAGCACACTGGTGAGCTGGAAGGTGAAAAGGCAGGTGCAACTTCCCAAAGACACACCTTGTGTGAAAATGCTGACGTTTATGCTAAAAGCACAATACATATTAAGAATTTTATACTTTATTTTATTGATATTTTAAGTTCCTGTTTACTACACATTGTATAATAGAATAAGAAACTCCTGACAAAACAGCAAGACCAGTGAAATGTCAAGTATATCCTACAAAAAGTCCAGGAAAGCAAAACCCATGTGCTGTCAGTGTGATATGTGTGCATGGAATATGTATGCTGCTGTCATGTGTGAAGACTGCCTTAGTAAGGATTATTTTATTGTAGAGTTCTATTGGTAGTTTCATGGTAGTTCATTTATTTCTGTTATTCTTTTCTAAACTTTGAACACCAAAAAACAATGCTGACTTGTATATATTCAATAAATATTAAGAATACAATACTTTATTTTTGTGATTTGTTCCTATTAAGTACTTACTGCTTAGTGTAATAAAACTCATAAAATTAAAATTGATAATTCATCAAAAGAAATATTCTAAAAAATAAATTTAGGTGGGACACACCATGTTTATGTCCCTTTATGAAAAAATTAGTGTTGTGCTCCTTAACTAGGACACGCCAGGATTAAGTAGGAGTGGTACCGGGGACCCAGCCCAGAAAGGATTTGCAGGGCCTGTGATTTACCTTCTGCAGTTCCTGAATATGCTTGCACTCCACCCTTGCTCATGTACTGGGAGAATCAGAAGTAGAAAGTCTGAGAGGTCCCAAATAATACATAAAACAATGTGGTGGTGTTAGGAACTTTTCTGTCATTTACAATCTCAGTGGATGAACCGATACACAAATATATTTCATAGTCCAAAAATATGTATCTCAGAGAAATGATTCTTTTTCTTCTTTTTGGAAATGTATAAGCATATCGACCTTCCTGAAAGCAAATCTATGACAGAATTTTACAGGAAATGAAGCCTACATGCAGTTTTGTATCTTTCTGGTGTCCACAATGCTGAGGTTTAACGTTCCTCCTGGGAGAACAGGAGTAAACCAAGCATTTTTGTACAGTACAGTGTCACTCAGTTTCCACCATAAAATTGTTTTTAAGCTCTAAGAAAAATTGTGCAAGAGCAGTAGAGCCTCCATCAGTCAGCACTACTGTGGGAGTCAGTACTGAAGCTGTGCTCTAATGCCATTGTATTTTCTCTCACTTCTGTTTTAAAGTATGACACATCTTACTACACATCATACTGCTTCATAAATCCTATCAGTGTGGCACTGAGGAATGGGCAAATAAAACAGCTCAATAGACCAACAAAAAGTGGGAATGATGAAAAAAAACACAAAACATTAATGCACCTTAATATAGAAGTCTATTTTGTATGCTATTGTGAAAGGAATTGTTTGCCTAATTTCTCTCTCAGTGAGTCTGTTATTTGTGTACGAGAAGGCTATTGATTTTTGCATGTTGACCTTGTATTACTTTTTACTTTTTCTCTGTAGAACTTAGCTAATATGACCATTAAGTGTCATGACCGTAAAATAAAGATGACTGGAGCTGCAGAGAGGTATGAAGGTCCAGGAAAGGAGCTGATAGACTTCAGCTGACCCATCTGTTTCCTCCCTTCCCCTTCCATTTTCTATTTCTCTCTATCTCTCCTCTTACATACATATTTATTTATGTCATTGGTACTTTTTCTCTGTAGAACTTAGCTAATATGACCATTAAGTGTCATGACCGTAAAATAAAGATGACTGGAGCTGCAGAGAGGTATGAAGGTCCAGGAAAGGAGCTGATAGACTTCAGCTGAAATTCTGCCCATCTGTTACTCCTTATGTGCATTTGAATAGTTTAACCTTAGAGAGTATTGATCACCTCATCTGTAAAATGACATGGCATAAAGTGGATGGAAATAAATTCTATGAATCATGATATGTTGTGACAACTGACTGGAGAAAAACAATATATATGAGAATTACTTGAACAATGATTTTAGAAAGTACCTACATGCTGTGATCTTTTTCCTTAGATATGGAAAAAAAAATCACAAAAATTCTTCAACTGTATTCAAATAATTGATTTTATTGTATTTTATGAAATGAAACAATCTTAAAACAATAAATATATTCTTAAATTATTAATAATAGTCATTTCACTTGCAGATAGAAATACATTCAAGATATAAAGGAATATGTCAGTTTGATTGTCATAATTGAATAAAGACCCATGAATCAGCAATAAATTGACACATAATAATAATGAAATTCCGCACAGATGAATGAAAATTAATTAATGTTGGAATTTAAAAATTCATTTTAAAATCCTTCCTGTTGCAATTTATTAAAGCTTATAAATTTTAAAACCATTACATGGAAATACATTAGATAATGAATTTAATGTCCATATAACATTCCACAAAATGTTAAATGTAAAGTTAAACTACATTTTAGATTAGTGATCAAATAGAATAATTTATGGAATTACATGCTTAGTTCATGGTCTTCCTAATGTAGTGCAACATAAAGAATCCAATATCACACATAACATAATAACTACCAAAACATTTAATCTAAATTTCTTCTAGCCTCAATGCCTAATGTTCCATTACAGGAAATATGGGTAATAAAGGGGGAAAAAAAACCTTCTATGACAAAGTAATTACATATATCTAGAAACTGGGACATTTTGAAGACAACCAGCCTGAAATAGTGATTATCATTTTTAAAAATGAAGAGACTGTTCCATGTTAGTATAATATTATAAAGGAATGTAAGTATCCTATCAAATATATAAAATTGTGTTTTTTAGTGTTTATTGGTACAATTTAAATATACATAATGATGACATTCATCACATGGAATTTGTATCTATGCATGATATATCTTACTTTTTTCGCATTCCTCTCCCCTCTGCTCAGTCCTTCTTCCCCTTCTTATTTACAAAAGCTTTCTTTCCATTTTATTTTTCTTTTCTCATTTCTCCATTTTCCATTTCTTCCTTTCCCCTATTCCCTCTCTAGTGCTCTTTCCCATTTGAATTTTTTCCTTTCTATTTCACATTATCTATTATACATTTTGATCCTTTTTCATGCTTTTACCTTCTCACACTGGAGAAACAATGCAATATTTCTACATGTGTGTCTAATTTATTTCACTTGAGTATGATGTATAGATTGCATGAGATAACTGACATAATATCACGTTTTTTTCAGAAATATCACTCATCGTAATTTACAAAAATAAGGCTTGATTACGTCAGTTCTATGAGAGAATGGAGCCATAATTTATGTCTAAATTATAAGTATTAAAGTGTGGAAACTTACACTTTATGCTTCACTTCATTAAACATGATTTGTAGGGGGAATCATGAGTCCTAGACTCTGTCTTGAATTAAATCACCAAGGAAGAAAAAGTAGAAGGTGGAAAAGTTGCAGTAAGAAATGGTTTTATTTGAGATTGGTGTATTAAAATTGCTTGAATTTAACATTGGCTGCTTGAGATGGTTGTTTTAATCCAAGTCAGAGATGAAAAGTATATGGAGTGAAATGAGGGCCAAATCAAGACTGTGTGACAGGTTTCCTATTTTTATATTACTACTGGGTCAAATTACCTCATTTAGTGTTTTATTTTCATGGTTATGGGCAGAAGTCTGAAGCTAGTACTACGGGGTTAGAATCAGGTTCATGCAGGGTTAACTTCTGGAGATCCTAACACAGCCTCTTCCATATTTAACTGTAACTACCTCACCTCAGTCTCTTTGAGTCCCCTTGTCAAATTGCTTCACCCTCTTACTCCTCTGTGTAGTTGAGGCTCCTATTATGTTCTTTTTATGAGGGCATGTTGGATCCTCTAGATATTTCAAGAGAACATCTTCATCTCAAGGTTCTTGATCTGAATTATTTCTCCAATACCCTTTTACATGTAAGCCAAGCTATTTGCAGATTGTAGGGATTCAGACCTCAGCATCCCCAACAGAACACCATGCACCCATCACCAGTTGAACTTAGGGAAAAAGTGAAATTTTTTATGAAATCTGATAATGGGGAGCCAGTGAAGTAGAGAAAAATAAAAAAGTAAAATCAAACAAAAAGTGATAAGATTAAACAGATTAACCCAACATGGCAACTTCACAACAGTGCCTTTTCCATACAACTTCAACTAGCCTTTATGTGTCTGCCTCCTGATAATACTGATCATACGTCTTTGCAAAATTCTTGACAGACATGAATATCAATTGTATGGTGTTTCCTCATTCTTACTAGCGGTAGCTTTTCTAAGCAGGACTTTTAGGCTGACTATGGTTTCCTCTGTTCATACATGAGACACTTGCCTATTCCCGAGATGCAGATCTTGGATTCTGTTCTAAACAGCCCAGCTCAGCATGGACATTCTAGTAATACTACATGCATTCACATATAGCTTGTGGATAGCACATTGTGTACTCATTTACTAGAGGTTACTGAAGGGCTAATGTGAACTACACCATCACGAGAGTATTCACTCTCATTAAGAGTTTATATTTTTAATATGAGAACTTTACCAAAAACTTTGGAACAACCGCATACATACATGCACACAAATGCACACAACACATGAAATCAATTTTAATTTGCAATTGATCATAAGATCAATTATGATTATTATTTTATTTTTGGTACCGGGGATTGAACTAGGGTCCCACTGAACCGCTGAGCTAAATCCCCTGCCTAGATCAATTATTTTTTATAATTCCATGAAATGTCTGTTTATTGCTATGGTTTAGCTGTGCCATGCCTTCCAGAGTCCATGTGTTACCCTGATCTTCAGTGTAAAGGTGTTTGGGAGAAGGGAACTATAAAAGGTGAGGTTTGTGTAGAGGTCCTCAGTCAACTGGGTGCAAGCCCAGGGCAAGTGTTTCTCGAGAAACCATCAGTTCTCATGGACAGTGATTACAGGAACTTGAGTCTCTGCCTACCTAGTTCTGTGAATTTCTAGTGAGGATGTAATCACACACTAGCATGTAGGCCATCTGCCCTGAGCTGATACAGTCAACAGGGCTGTCACCAGCACTGAACTCATGTGCCTGTTAATCTCCCAAACTTCCTTTTCATCATGTGATCCTGCCAGTGTTTTTTTTTTATAGTCATGAAAAGTGACTAATAAAATTTAGCAATCAGAGCATGTTGAAAGATTAAAACTCCATTTCATTCATTTTAAGATGCATCTTCAATTCTAAAGACACCAAATTGAACAAGTTAATGCATCCTGCTATTTATGAAATTCAGTGTACTGGGTATTGAAGTGTTCCAAAGAGGAATGGCCAAACTAATCAAAGAATGAGATCAGTGAGGTTTAACAGGAGATTGTTCAGGTCTACTCAGAAGGTCAGATGTTACTAGGTCACGACCAAAAAAGATTTGTCTTCCTAGCTGTGGCTTCACAGAGATAAGAGATTAACAAGAACAGAATATAAAAAAACACATGTCTGAACTGGGTAGTGACCTGGGAACCAGGGAGATGCAGCAATATCCACCTGGATGTAGAGGGACATCAAAGAGTCAGCATTACTTCCCATACTTGGCTTGTTTTAATTCTCTGACCCCTGGCATGGCTGTTGCACAGGTGGAGTGGGCAAGACAGTATTGTTGTAGCACTTGTCTGAAGGGTCACAAAGTGGAGAAAGAAACAAGAAAAAAGCCTCAGAAATGCATAAAAAACATTTTTAAAAGTAGCTTCTCTGAGAAATTAAATTTTTTGTTATTATTGAAGGATATGGTGAAATGGTGCCTGTGTTTGAAAATGGTGCAGGCAGAGTCTTTAGCGGCAACATATTTCCAGTAGAATATTTTGAGTGACATATGAAACATAAAGAAAAATTATTAAAGTATACAGCTCAGGTTCATTTACCACTACAAATTTGAGAGTCATGTTTCCCAATCTTCCTCTGTATGCACAGGTATGTATACAGGTAAATGCACCTTGTCTGTTTAAGGCTGTCAACTCACTAAAGATAAGTATGTCTCAGCCTGTTTTGTGTTACTATAATAAAGTGCTGGAGACTGGTTACTTCAAAGGGAAAAAAAGCTTATTTGGCTCACACTTACGATTGCCAGACCATCCCAACAGCACAGTGCCGTCATCTGGCTTTAGCTCCCTGGTTGTGCCACAATACGGTGCACGGCATCTCCTTGTAGGAAGATGGGCAAGAGTGGCAAGGGTGCCTGCACCAGAGAAACATGCACGCGGAGGGTCTGGAGGACACGGAAGGGGTCAGGCTCACTCCTTGAAACAGCCTGCTCCCGTGGAAACTGGTCTACTCTTTCAGGCCTAACCCACTCCAAGTTTAATGTCTTCAAGAAGATGTTCATGGTGCCAGAGGCTCATCCACCTCCATTAGATCCCACGAGGTGAGATCATGCTACCTGTCAGTACTGCTCCAATGGGAAGAAGCTTCCAGCACAGGATTCTGGAGGCCAAAACACATCCCAACCACAGCAAAACACTGTATTTTGTCTTCATGATATGTATTGCACCTATCAAAGTAAATATCTATGTAAATTGTGTGGTATAGTTATATACAAGTATACACACAAAGATTGAGAAGATTTATGTACTGCAAATAAGAGTGGGTAATTCCTAATTGTTACTGCTGGAATTATTGTATCAAGGAACATGACAAATATTTGCACTTTTACTTAAACATTTTTATTTTCTTTCTTTTGCTTGTTTTTTTCTTTGTTTATATGTTCTGTTCTTGTTTTGTTTTAAAAATATTTGCTTTTGTCAGGCATGGTGGCACACACCTATAATCCCAGCACACTGGAGGCTGAGGCAGGAGGATCACAGTGAGTTCGAGAGCAGCCTGGGCTACATAATGAGTTCCAGGTCTGTCTCAACTACATAGTAAGACACTGTCTCAAAATAAATAAATAAATAAATAAACAAACAAACCAATAAACAAATAAAATAAAAATATTTGCTTTTGAATTTCTGCACTGTTATTATTTTAAACCTTAACATACTATTGAACATTTAATTACAGGTTCCTTACTGTATGCAAATCTAATTGTGCAATTATTTTTAAAGTCATTAAAAAAAGGCTTTAAAAAGTTTACCTAAGGTTTCAGATATTTTTGTTGTTGTTCTGTTTTTATTTGTTTGTTTGTTTGAGACAGGGCCTCACTATTTATTTGAGACTGACCTGGAACTCACTATGTAGCTGGTCTCGAACTCACAGCAATTCTCCTGCCTCAGCCTCCTGAGCAAATGTTGGTGGGGTTGTGGGGAGAAAGGATCCCTTCTATGCGGATCCTTTGTGGAGACTATGGAAATCAATATGGAGAAAACTCAAAGAGCTGGGACTACAGTTTCCATTTGCCCCAGTCATCCTTCTATTGGGTATCTTTTGAAAAGAATTAAAAGAATCATATCATAGGGATATATGCACAGCTATGTTTATAGCAACACAGTTTGTAATAGCTAAAACTTGGAAACAGCCCATTTGCCCATCAGTTGGAAATTGGATAAAGAAGATGTGGGTTTTTTTTTTTTTGCTTCAGAGATTCTTAATGGACTGTATTCAGTTACTCTGAGAGTCATTCATGAAAATAAATACAGTTATGAGGGTAAAAACCAAGATTGGGTGTTATCAACATTTTGGAAGGAGTCTTGTATGTTCTGTCTGAGCACTACTGACAGTAGAGAGGGTCCACTTTAAAGCACAGAGAGCACACTCCAGTTGTCAGATTCATTTTTGTGGCACATTTTTATGTACCAGGCCCTGTGGGGTGCTCAGTATTAATGATGGTAGTGATCAAAGTTAGTTCATACTGATGATTTACAGCCTTTGCAATGTTATATATACTCATGAAAACCATATGTGTGTACACTCCAAATGTGAAGACATAACATATGTCACCAATAAGTTTTAGAAAATGTAAATGAAAAGCTAAGCAGTCTTACTGTCATCAGCGTTGGTGGTCATAAATATCTTTATTTCTTTTGAGGTGAATTTTGTAATTTACAGTTTCAGAGTACAATATGATAATATATTTGCAGGTAGTGAAGGTGGAGCCAGGAATTACACCCAGCCTTGTTGGTGTGCAACACCTGGGCTGTTAAACTGTGGCTTCCCGGCTGCATGTTATAGAATCTTCACTTTCAAATAAACTCTGTGCAAGAAAAAGAAAGAAAGGCAGAAAGAAAGAAAGCCACCTAAAGAGGCTGCAATAACACACAGGATTATTTCTGTTAGAGGATTTATCAGTGTAGCACAAGCAATTAATCAGCTTTGATTATGTCTGTTTCACATAACAGAAGTGTGAGAAATAGGGAGAGTGCCTGTGAAAGGAACATTCTTGTGGATTTCACTGTTCTGGTCGCCATTACTGTGCCTGAAAGCACCTACCTACTAGGCCACATTACACAATGGATATACAGAAGTAGCTTCATGATGGGTCCCAGATGACCTTCCTTGGGAAGTTATGTGGGCATAGCACAGGTTAGAAGAACAAAGAGAATGTTGGAATTACTGATAAATACGTAGACCCACTTGTCAGAAGGGTCACCTTCAGTCGAAACTGTGAGCCTCAAAATGTGGCTCCATACTTTTCTGTAAGGAGTCAGACAATAAAAGAATCTCCCTAGCTTTGTGTTCCACATGCTCCATCATGAAGCAGCTCATTTCTGCTGCCATTATATGAAAACAGCCGAAGACTGTATGTGCACACTTGGGCGTGGCTGTGTACCAAAAACCACAAAAATCAAAAATAAGAGAAGGATCAATCTCAGTCTTCAGAATGCAGTTTACTAAAAAAAAAAAAAAAAAAAAAAAAAA
>NW_022900947.1:50687642-50738070 GCF_012274545.1 Fukomys damarensis
AAAAAAAAAAAAAAAAAAAAAAAAAAAAAAAAGAAAAATTTCAGTTTGCTGATTTTTGCTTTAAATGATTAAACTATATTAGAAATAGAAGCAAGATCTGGAGAGAGGAGTAAACCATTACATAGTAGACATCCACATAGCCTCGCAATAGAGACACGCAGAATTGGCCAGATGTGGACATCGGAATTCTGGATGAATTATCCACTTGAAGCAGGTAAATTTTATGAAACTTGAATGAAAAAGTTGGACTGGAATTTATACTTAAACTCTGCCCACATAGAGACAAAATTCACATGAATTCAAATGAAAATTTCATGTCAGAAACAGATAAAACAGGGACAAAAAGGGTACAGTTTTGTGATTGTGCCCTATGGCTGGTTCCTATGCTCAGTGCTGGAAACAACAATTAGGGTAGCTAGAGGAGACCATTAACTCACTAGGATGTGTTCAGAACAACTGCTCATGTGGGGGAGTTTTTCTTCACATCCCCAGGAGAGCTAGCATTGTATAGTAACCTGATATGCTTGCTCAGGGGCTTTTGCAGGAATTAGGTACCACTCAGAATTTGCAACTTCTTTAAAAACAAATTCAAATCACAATTTGCTATTACATTCTTGTATCTCCTCTCCTCCCCCGCTCCCATATATAGCAGTATCTGGAAAAGAAGAGGCATTTAATGATCACTGTTGTATTAGCAATTAAAATCTTTCAAATAAAGGTTAATAAATTAGAATTCTCTAATTTTCTTATTCTTTATTTTCTTACAATACCATGTCTAAAATTTTGCTTATAGAAGTTGTGTAGTTACTTGTGGCTTTTCTCACTTTAATTCATGTAAAACTTTTTTTTTTTTATTCTGTATGTATGATTCTAGAATTAGACTCAGGGTCTTCTCATCAAACTACTTCCCCATCCTTTTATTTATTCTTTTTTTTTTTTGTCTTTTTTTGTTTTGAGACAGACTCTCACTAAATTACTAAATTGCCTAGGCCGAGCTTAAATGTGTAATTTTCCTGCCTCAGCCTCCCCATGTTCTGGATGTAAACTTCATATTTTTGTTTGTAAATATTTTAAAAGGTCCTTCTAAGAGTAAGAATTATAGTTGTGACTGCATTCTAGATGAGGAAAGATATGGAACAGTTGGGTAAATATTGACATTATGAAAGAGTGGTGAACACTAAAATTTAATTTTCATCTCCTCCTGTTATTACCTCTTACAGCATTTTAGGGTCACTCTCTGTGAAGAGCAGATTGATGAACTTCCACAGGCCTTAACGTGGGGTTCCTGTCACTCAGTCCCGTTGAAGGAATGCCTGTGAAAAAAAAGTTTCTTGACATTACACTCAATAAGAACTAGAATAAGCTGGTACTTGTATTCCAAAAATAAAGAAGAAAACAAGAACAGAGACACCTGGGGCAGGAATAGAAAATGTCACTTTATAGCCTCTTGCTATAACAAAAATAAAATATGTGTCATTCATCCCCTTTGACAGATTTTGTACCTTTTTTTTTTCTCATTGAGTTTATTGGTACATTTTAGGTATACAGTACAGTTACATTCATCACGGATCTTGTACCTTTACATGATAGGTCTTGGTTCTCATTTTTCCCCATACCCCTGCCCTCCCTTCACCCACTTCCTCATCCCCTATTTACAAAGACTTTGGTTCCACTTTTTTTTTCTTTTCTCATATTTTTTCTTTTCCCTTCTTTCCTTTCCCCTGCCCTTCCCATTTCCCCTACACCTTTGGCTCTTTTCTTCCTATTTCACATTGTCAGTTATACAATTGTAGCTTTTGAAGTGGAAGACACTTAGGAACAACCTTAATTATTATTAAATGCTCATAGCTTAGTGTCTGAGACAATATTAACACCAGTATTTATAGTCTTTTAATAAATACAAAAATATGCAGGACATTATAACTTTCTAGGATATTACAGAGTTGGCCATCAATTTCCAATATGACATACAGGAGAATTGCTATTTAATACTTGTAAGAAGTAACTGTAGCAAGCTTTTCTTCCTTTCTCTCTCTCTCTTTTTGTTTGTACTGGGGATCAAACTCCAAGGCAGGCAGCAGAACCACTAAGCTGAATCCCTGGCCCAAGCTATTCTTTCTTAAATGGCACATGTTCAGTATCTGTCTTTGCCTCATTTTTGCCCCTGCCACCAGTGTTTGAGGCAGCATGCAGCAGTGTTCACAGCAAAGAGCCCAACTCCTCCAAAATGTAGCGACTCACACTGTCAACAATAAAACAAAACCTGAAAGACCATGATAAACTTTTTATTTCTTCTTTAAAAATTCTCCCTTTGTCTTTCATGTTTCAATACTGAGTTGAAAAGTATAACTGAAAATTCTATCTGAGGTGTGTATTTATAAATAAAGGAGGATATTATCTTAAAAGTTAAATGTAATAAATCTTAATACATTTTGCATTACAGTCAATCATTAATGACATATTTATTGACGTCATTATCTGCCATCCACAAATTAACTATTCCATTTGAAAAAATTTTATGATGCCTTCTTTCTAGTTGTTTTCTTTCTTTGAACAAATGTTCTGTAGAAAGTGAGTCTCAATATTAATTTTATTTTTTCTCAGTGAAAACATTTTTGTCACTTGTTAGAAATGGCAAAAAATACAATTTTTGGAAGGAATAAAAACAACAGATAATAAGTATTCTGTTTAAACACTATGAATACGGAGTATCTTGGTTTAAACAGTATGTTTACAAAGCCTTATTGATAGAAATGCATTCATATTTTTCTAAATTATTGATGTTTATGTATATATTGTACTCTGCGGAAAGGTAAAATTATGATCAGGATAGCCAAATGAAACTTTTGAATTAATATAAAAAGATAAAATATTTTGAATTGCTTTTTATAGTAGCAAGGAAACAAAAATAATGATCAGTTCATAAGAATTAACCAGTTATGAATGACCATTTATCTTCAAGGAAATAAATATGTTAACAGATTGTGCTGAGTAGGATGTTATTCACTTATGATTTAAAAAATAAAACTGTGTGGGCAGGTTTTATTATTTTATACCATTTCCAATAGAATAAAGACTTAAATGAGTTAAAAATGTGAAAAATTACATTACAGTGCTTCAGTATTTTCCAGATGAATACTCCAAAATAAGT
This sequence comes from Fukomys damarensis, assembly GCF_012274545.1. Taxonomy (NCBI): domain Eukaryota; kingdom Metazoa; phylum Chordata; class Mammalia; order Rodentia; family Bathyergidae; genus Fukomys; species Fukomys damarensis. Next base: position 50,690,794 of record NW_022900947.1, read on the forward strand.
TATTTACCAATGTCACCCTGAAAGTATTGAAATAATCATTTCTAAATTACCAGACTGACTTACAAAATATGAGATGACAAATGACATGTCTACCTGCTAAATATTCAATTTAATCAAATACATTTATATAAGTATTTTTGAAAATTTTTGGTCTAAGTGATAGGGGTGCAGAAGTAAATGATTGAGTATCTGTTCTCAAGAAATGTATTTTACTAGTATGGCAGGCAAGTTAAACCAGTATGTTGATATGATATAATATTTTTTTCTAAGGAAAAGAAATATCTTTAAATTCTCTAAAAAAATTGGGCCTAACCATTTTATGGCAGGAGTGCGAGAGTTTGAGAAAGCATTCCTAGTGAAAGTCAACTGGCTGAAAGTATTAAAGAGTAAATGACACTCATTTTAGCAGACAGTTTGGTCATAAAAATTCATTCCTTGTGACAAAAAACAACCCTAAATTAATGTAGCTGTATCTACATAGATTCATAAAATCTTCATTATGTTATCTGATTATTTTTAAGTGTAAAAGTTGGCAGGCATGACTTCTTTCACCTAAATTTGTAAAATTTTTAGGAAAAATATTAATTTCTGATCATAAAATGAAGGAACACAAAATATTTGGGAGAGAAAAAGTGATTATGAAATATTTTTGGCAAAGTAATATAGTTATTTATTTCTTATCTTAAACCTGTTTGTATGATTAAGAGAGCTTATATGAAATGTAGGAGAGTTTATATGGAAATAAACAACTTAAAAGGTTTATAGAATCCAAGCTTTGTAGCTTAGCTAGAATAACCTTCCTGCAGAAAAAAAATAGCAAAAGAAAAACAAATATATATATGTATTTGAAGGTAACATGGAGCTATGAAAAAAAAATATATATATATATTTGAAGATAACATGGAGCTATAAAAAAATATATATATATATTTGAAGATAACATGGAGCTATGAAAACCAGTAGAAACTGGAAGGCAGTCTGAATTCAAATAGGTCCTAGCACAAGTCAATTTTGTGAGTTTCCAGATTTTTTTGTGAAAGCAACCTTAAATTGGGCACTGTTCCTACAGTAGAAAACCATGGCCTTCTTAATATAACATGTAAGAGATGTTTTGTGCTGGGGAAACTTATGTAAATTTGCACCCAAAATTCTAGAAAAGAGGAATTTGTATAAGAGATAAAAATGAAAAATTATCAAAACTGCACAAATCCTTAATAAAGGAATGACATTTTTTAATGTATACAAAAGATAGTACAAGGTCCCATCAAAAATGTATGACCTCAAACCTGAAATAGCTGCATGAAAATTTCAGTTGCTATTAAAAAAAGAGGAAAACACAGTTTGAGTTCAGTCAAACCGAACTCTTTAAGTAAAAATTAATAATATGAGGAGGATTATAACAAAACTCAGATTGTACAGTGTATAATTTATAATCCTAAATCAAAAACTCATAAAAATGAATAAAAAACATTGAATTATGACATTTACATAATGAAAAATATTCCTGAATTATCATGATATTGTATTAGAATCTAAAAGTTTAAAGTGGCCATTAACATAAATTCAGTAATTTAAAGGAAAATATGCTCATAATGAGCAATAGTGAACCAATAGTAGATTAGAGATATGGAAAAAAACCAAATCAAAGAAATGAAGCTAAGAATAAAAACTGAAGTGAAATTTTTCACTGCATGAAATTGATGAGACATGAGGCAGAAAAATAAAACATCAGTGAATTTGAAGATAGACTAATTTAAATGTCAAATCTAAATAATAAAAAATTAAGCACTGTAGCATTTGTGTAGTAAGAATTTCATAGGAAGGAACAGACATAAAACAAAAAATTGCTTACATATACAGTACACAAACTTGTTGAAAAAGCACCCCAAATATAGAAGCAAGAACTTCAATAATCCACATAATTGTGCCACAATAGCTTTCAAAAGATGATGTAAAATTTCCAGAGGGCCCGAAATTTAGCTTAGTGGTTCCAGTGCCTGCTTTGCAAGTTCAAGGACTGAGTTCCATCCCCAGTACAAAAACAAAGAAAGAAACAAACAAACAAACAAGCAAAAAACCCAAATAAACACTAAATGATATAACAGTAAATATAATACTAAATGATAACTTGAATATATATTTATACATATATATACTGAATACAGATATGATGGGTATCTTTCCAAAAGAATTAAAGGAATCATAGCACAGTGATATATGCATATCCATGTTTATAGTGGCACAGTTGTAATAGCTAAAACTTGCAAACAGCCCAATTGCCCATCAGTTGAAGACAGGATAAAGATGTGGTTTTTCTATGAAATGGAGTACTACTCAGCCATAAAGAATGAGAAACTAGCATCATTCATAGGAAAATGTGTGCATATTGAGGTTATACTCGTAAGTGAAATAAATATGACAAACATATGTAAATACCGAATAGATTCTCTGGTGTGAAAAACTAAAAGTGTAAATAAGATCCAAAAGGGCTAAAGGTGTAGGGAAAGTGGGAAGGGTGGGGAAAGGAAATAAGGGAAAAGAAAAAAATATAAGAAAATGAAAAAATGGAAACAAAGTCTCTGTCAATAGGGAAGGGTAGAGAGGGTGAAGGGAGGGCAAGGGTATGGGGAAAAAGGAGAACTAAGACCTGTCATGTAAAGGTACAAGGTCCCAATGATGAATGTAACTGTACTGTATACTTAAAATATACCAATAAACTCAATGAGAGGAAAAAAATATGTGAATAAACAAAATGACCAATTTTTCTTCTACCTGAGATGTAACAAAAGGGAATGTATTCCTCCACCTGGAACACGAAAAAGTTTAGAAAAATAAATTAAACAACCAGTCACATCAACAGACATTACTGATCCTTGATAAAAAGATGGACAGTAAGTAAATAAGATGATGAGCTACACAATTTCTTCAGCTTGCTATGTGCAAATGTAACTCAGGAACAAGTTAGTTCTCTCTCTCCATAGCAGATGGATCTGAGAGTTCATGGAGGCCAAGACAACTGAATTACATGATGAAATAGGAGAGGGAATAAACACACACACACACACACACACACACACACACGGCTTCAATGTTCTGCAGAAGGTTAGCAGCATACTGATCATACCTGAGACCAGAATTGGAACCATCAAAAATGATTAGAAATAACAATCCTGAAAATTGACAGAGAGAAATATTACCCATTCTCAAAAGCCAAAGTGGAGTACTTCAGAATTCATGAAAAAAACAGATGGAGGGCTAAGAAATGCTTTCTTTCACAGTTTCTGAGCTTACCACTAAGCACAGATCCACTCCCATCTAATAAAATTTAAGATGATGTTCACCAGGTTCAAATGGCTTCAAAGTAAATTGATTGTACCCTGGAAAAAGCTCAAGAATATCAATAGGAACACAAAAATCTCGAAATCAAACAAGTACAAATCTGCAACAGATGATCATCTAATCAAAAATTATGAAGAGGCAGAATGTACTTCCAATGACAAAACAAATTATTGAAATTATCCTAAAAATGATATTGTTAAATATTTAGTACATTTCAACAAAAAAATCCAAAAAACAAAATTGAGGGAGAAAAGCAACAGAGAACAATTGAACAAAACATCAATGAAGGAGCTATGGCTTCTTATGTCCTAATACTTTATGTAATTTTTGGATAAAGAACATGATATCATAATGATTAATAATATATTCCTCAGGAAGATAAGTCTTAAATGTTTTCTAATGGGACCTCAAAATTAATTGAGGGAAACTTTTCAGAGAAATGGAGGAATTTAGAATTAAGCTTTCAGTACCCTGTCTCAGTACTTGATGAAAGAATTACATAGCAGTAAATATAGGGCAACATCATCAACCAAATTATTCTGAAGAGCTTTTACACAAAACTCCAACTTATTGCAGCAAATCAGCAGATTACATAGTTTTAAAATGTTGTGGTCAGGGTTTGCAAAGGAAATAAGTTTAATAAAGGACACATAATTTATAGAATAATTTTATAATAGTCACCCAAAGAGTCAAAGGCAGAGGAATGCAAGAGATCTAATTGCACTCTAGAGACCCAGTGAATCCAGTGGTCTGAATATCATAGCAATATCCCACACAAGTCTAGGTGAAGGCCTAGAGTCCAAGGCAATGAATGCCTTGCATGAGTCCAGCCAGTGGCCTAGAGCCCATAACATCACATACTTTTCTATATGGAGGATCTGTACCAGGAAAGCCCAAAGGCCAGTAGTGGAAGCTAGAAATCCTGTGCTGATGGGGTGAAGGATTTGTGCCACCAGGCTGAGGGATTTATATTGGAGCCAGGAAGTGACACCGTGAAGATCAGAGCTCCCATGATGAGAACAGCAGCCATTTCCAGCAACAGAGAAGACCTGAGGAGAAGAACAGCTAAGTTCACATCAGGAAAACCAACTGTGACAAGCTTCTCCTAGAAAATCAACAGCCCTGACCTTCCCTTCCAGTTATCTTTAAATGGCTATTGGCAATAATCCTCAGGTGGGTCTTTCAAACCCAGATCAGGCTGATTCAATTCAGCTGGGTGTTAGGACACACGTTGCCAGAGTTTGTGTGTCCAGGGATACTGAGTTAGAATTGTATATCTCTTCCTTGCAAAAACAACCCCAAACACGTTCAGTGGAAGAAAGGTAGCCTCTTTAATAAATGGTGCTGGAAAAACTAGCTTTCTTCATGAAAAAGACTAAAACTACTCACAATTAAAATCAAAATGTATCAAAGATCTATATATTAAAACAGAAACACTAAATCTACTTGAACAGAGAATAGGTAAGATTTTTGAGGATATGAATGTAGGCAAAGATTTTATTAACAAAACCTTGACCACATGGGAAATAGTAAAAAGTATAAAAAACTAGGATCTCATTTTATTATAAAGGTCTAATATCTAGGTTGTAAAAAGAATTGAAAGAAATCAGACCTCCTGAAATTTAAAGACCTTTTGGAAAAGTGGGTATATAATATGAATACACACTTCTCAGATAAAGAAGTAAAAATGTCAAATAATATTATCAAGAAATCAACTAATAGTAAATGCTAGTGAGACTGGGGAAAATGGAACCCTTCTTCACTGTTGGTAGGAAGGTAGACTGGTACAATGGCTATGAAAATTGGTGGGGACATTCCTCATAAAATTGGGGTTAGAGATCCTATTTAACCCTGCCATACTTCTTCTGGGTATCTTCCTAAAACAATTAATAGCATTATACTACAGCAATATATGCATGCCTATGTTTCTAGCAAAACAGTTTGTAATAGCTAAATCTTGGAAACAACCCAAACACATACTAATGGATAATGAACAACAACAACAAAAATGTGGTATTTGTTATGTATTGGCATAGTATTTGGCCATAAAGAAGGAAAGACTTGAAAGATTTCTAGGTAAATAGATGTACCTTGAAACTATTCTCTTAAGTGAATAGTTATTGTTATTTTTGTTATGAAAAAATTTTCATAGAAGTGTTTTTTACATTTTCTTTATTGTCTAATTGTATTACATTACAATAACTTTTTGATTAAAAAAAGCAAATATAAAAAACACCCCAAGTTGGCATTAATCCACCACAAGTATGCATGAAGCATTTAAAAGACAGATTATTATGTTCTGAGTCAGTAATCATTCTTCAGTAAATGTAAAAATGATTCAAATAATACCAAGTAACTTGCTGTCCATAATTCAATTAAATACTAAAGAAATAAAAAGATACAGGGAAAATATTTTGAAACCAAATAACACATACATAATTTATAGGGTACAGGTGATATTCAAGTGGATACTAGGATGCATTTTGATTGAAATGAAAATGTCACGAAAATGTACATAAACATCTGGCAAGAAGTGAAAGAATAAGCAGAAGGTAATGAGGGAAATTCATGTGTTAGGAAAGAAGTTCAAAGTCAAAGATTTTAGCTTTTACCTTATAAAACTAGAAAAATAATAGTTCAAAGCCAAAAAAAGTAATAAGAAATAGTACAACAGTAATCAACACATGGAAAATAAGAAAAAACATATAAAGTCAATCATATGAAAAGCTATTTGCATGAAATGATAAATAAAAATGCAGATTCTTCAGCCAGGCAGATCAGTGAAAAAATGTTGAAAATGTTAATTTACCAATAAGAGGAAGAAAACATGTGCTGCTACTGAAATTTTTACACATAATAAAAAGACAGCAGAGTAATGTTATGAAAATTTTTGTTATTAGGTTTGACCACTAAGCTGAAATGTTGATAAATTTGCCACGTTTATCATAAATAACATTGTCAATAAATTTAACCACTTAGTCTATATCTTTTAAGTACATAAAATTATCTCTCAAGAAAACCTTATGTTTTTGAAATAAAGAAGTTGAACCTGTTTGTAGTGAAAAACATTTTAAGAAGAAAACTCAAGATCTAGAAGTTTTCACTTGGAGAAGTGTACCAAATATTTTCAACATAAATGCTATCATTTTATATAAAATTAGTCAGAAAAAATGTATTTTCAGTGTATAGGTTAGTTTTTAACTGTTATATACAAGTATAAAAACTGTAGTAAGGGAGCAATATGTGATATTTAAATTAATGTATACATTGTATAATGTCTTAAACAGGTTGAACAAATCTATCTCTTCCAACATTTATCATATCTTCACAGTAAAATATTTCAAAATCTTTTCATGCAGTTTTTGAAATGTATAGCAAGTGATTATTATCTATGGTCATCCTATGGTCCAATAACAAACAGAAATCCCTTGCTTCTATCTGTCATTTAGTGTGCATGGATCAATATTTATATATGGTGCCATTTTACATTCAACTTCTTTGAAATCGATGTATTTATATTTTACATATCAGTAAAATTATGCAGCCTTTCTGTGTGCCTGGGTTATTGCACTTGATATAATGATTTTTCAGTTCCATTCATGTCTCAGATGACAGATTTTACTACATTTTATGGCTGAAAAATATTCCGCTGTGTATATGCACTACACTTTCTTGGTGCCATTTTACATTCAACTTCTTTGAAATCGATGTATTTATATTTTACATATCAGTAAAATTATGCAGCCTTTCTGTGTGCCTGGGTTATTGCACTTGATATAATGATTTTTCAGTTCCATTCATGTCTCAGATGACAGATTTTACTACATTTTATGGCTGAAAAATATTCCGCTGTGTATATGCACTACACTTTCTTTGTAAGTTTATCATTTGATGGACACTTAAATTTTAAGAGAAAGAAGTATACCCTGTGCCATTCTATAAAACCAGCACTTCTTTAATATAAAAATCAGAAAAAGGATATGGTAAGAAAACCAATAATCTGTACTGCTTATATTCATAGATTAAAAAATTCTTAATGCAGTCCTGGGGATTTAGTTCAGTGGTTCTGCTGCCTGCTTCACAAGCACAAGGTCCTAAGTTTGATCCCTGGTTAAAAAAAATCTTAGCACAAGTTTAGCAAACTGAATCAAACAAAATATAAAACAGATTAATACATTAGATTTCAGTGAAATTTACCTATGGAAAATAAGATTCATGACTGGATATAAATCAATGTAATTCATTCTGTAGATAAAACAGCAGTACCAACATAAAATCCTTTCAATGGAAAAACTGTTTTTCAGAAGAGAAAAACCTTTTGATAAAATTCAATAACTATTCTTGAAAAAAAAATCTCACAAGAGATTAGAAATAGAAGGAAATTTCCTCAATTTGATAAAAATTATATATCAATACCACAGCTAACAGCATTACTAAGTTTGAAATTCCAAATATTTTCCAGTAGGATAAAGAATGCTAGAATATCTAGTATGAATATTTCTATTAAATGTTGAATAGATTTTAAATTGTGCACTATAGAGGAAAGAAAAAGAAGCATTTATGTTAGGAAGGAGTAAAACATTTGCAAGGTGGTCATATACAGAGATAATTCTGCAGAACCAAGCAAAAAATCATCTAGACTAAATCATAATATCAAAGTGGTAGAATACTGGACCAAACTACAAAAATCAATTATATTTCTAAATATAGTAAAGAAACTCTAATTAAGTGAAAATTAAAAATAATACATAAAATCTGAATAAATTAAGAATAAATCTAAAAATAGTTTCAAATCTTGTACTCTGAAAATTTGAAAACACTTCTGAGGAAAGTTAAAAACATAAATAAATGGGAAGATACACTGTATATGTAGATAGAGATTAATTCTAAAATTCTTATGGAAATGTCAAGTGCCTAGAATATCAAAAGTTACCTTGAAAAAGAAAAGCAAAGGACATAATATCTGACTCCTAATCAGTATGATACTGGTATCAAGATAAACATTTCCATCAATTGAACAAATGAGTCCAAAATTTGATGCTGAATTTGGTCTTTAGGGTGTGTTAGTTTTCAACAAAAGTCTAAAACCAATTTGATAAAGGTAAATGATATTTTAACAAATGGTACCGGGAAAATTGATATCCATTTACCAAAATTTAGATTTGTATAATGTATAAAAATAACTCATTTTAGTGTGGTAGTGAATGCCTATAATCCCAGCACTCTGGGAAACTAAAACAGAGGCAGAAGGATCCCAAAATTCAGAACAGCACGAGTAAATTAGTGTATTAGTAAGATCCTGTCACAAACGAAAAAATTAAAAAAGAAAACTGGGAAAATTATATGAATCTCATTTTTCCAACAGTTTTGAGAATAAACCAAAGGTATGCTTATAAAGAATAAAAATAGACTGATCCCAACCCAGGTCTCCAAGCAATGAGTGGAAGGGAAGGATGAGAAGCTGAGCCAAGTGGAGCTGAGCTGCTGTCACACCCCCAACCCAGGCAGCGAGCAGAGTTGCATGGGTGCCTGCAACACCACACCACACCCCTCTTCTCTGTCCTCTAGGCTGTTCTTGTACCTGGATTCACACAGCAGAGACACAGGGAGTATAAAGGCCATTGTCCTGAGCTCCAGAAGATAGAGCAGAAGTGAACAACAGAGAGAGGGACTCTCTTGGCCTCCTTGATGAAAATTGAAACCCAAAGGAAAAAGTGAAGAGAATCTCTGCGATAAAGGCACACCAGATCACAGTGTTGGTAAGTTGGAGGGATCATAACCTCCCATCAACCTGGACTATCTTCTGGACAAGTGTAGCAGGAACCTGCAGTAGAAACTTGCAGAGTTCAACCCTATGGAAGGTCAGGGAGCTCAACTTGGGATTTGCAGCCAAAAATAAGCCTGAAGAGGAGGGGAGGGGTCTGCAGCTGGCTTGCTGAGATTAATTGACATCTACCTGCACACTGCTGCCCTCCACTTTTATTGTGATAGCAGAGACATAACCTGAAGGAGGCCCTTCACTTTTATTTTCTATTTCAAAATAATTATTTTTTCTCTTATTTTTAATTTTTTGTTTTCAATTTTTTCCTTTTTCTTGTTTTCTCTCTTTTTTCTCTCTCACTCTCACTCTTGCTCTTCCACATTGCACTTCATCTCCCCTTTTGTTCCTGTTCTTGCACTAATTTGGATTTCTTTCTTTTTCTTTTCTTCTCTGTATTTCCTTCTCTCCAACATCGTTGGTTTCAAAGGAACATGAATACAGTTTCTAGTGTCACTGTTGCTGTTAGATTGTTCTGTTCTTGTCTTTGTTCTTTCATTCTGTCTTTTCCTCTTGTCTTCAACAATTTCCAACAGTTTGCATGACCTTCCTGTGTCCTCTGGCCTCACTTCTAACCTTTCCATATCCTTCTACCCATCTATCCCTCCTTCACTCCACAACTCCTTTTAAGTCCCCATCCTGAAGGCTAAAGTTGCTATACTGAAGAGTTTATTCAATACACACATGTTTTGGACTAGCCTTTGATCTTCATTTAATTCATATGGTTAAAGGTGATAGATTAATAACTACCACAAATTGTCTTTTTTTCAGTTGTTCTTGCTGACTGTATCACTTGGGCTAAGGTGCTGTGATTGATCTAATCAGTTGTCTCCCCTGGTATAATAAAAATGAGATTGCATCAGAGTCAGTAGAGACTCAAAATCAAAAGACAAGCTATATCTGGAAGACACCTCTGAGAAGCAATCATTCCATAAGGGTTCTAAATACAATCAACAAAGACAATAAGCAATATCTAAGTATCGACCCAGGAATTAAACCAAGGACAGCACCAACAACAAAATTAGAAATGAGATGATATTTAAGCAAGGCACAAACACAGACATCTAGCTCACCAAAGGCAAATTCTTGGGGAATGACATGGAAAAGTCGATAATCAACCACCTAGACAACCTGAACTGATAGCACAAGAAGTAACAAGACAAAGGAATCAGGCTCTAGAAAATTTCAAAACAGAAATAATTTGTCAGATAATTCCAGAGATGATGAGCAGAATGAAAGACATTATTAAGGCTCTAGAACAGAAACAGATAAAGAAATAGATGAGTTCAGGACCGTGACGGAAGTCATGAATATGCAGCATATGAAAGAAATGGAAACCATGCATGCCTAACATAGGACAGAAATGGAATCCATGAAACTGATTCAGATATCCAGATTAAAAACACTATGGAAAGTATACACAGCAGACTGAGCCAATCTGAAGACAGATTATCAGGCATAGCAGATAGATTGGTGGTTAGTGACCATGAAAAGAGAGATCTCTTAAAAATACTAAGGGAACATAAGAAATCAATCCAACAGATCCTAGATGATGTAAAGAAGAATAATATAAAATTGATAGGAGTCCATGAAAGAGCAGGAGAAAGTATAAATGAAAAAAAAAACTGTTCACAGAATTAGTGACAGAAAATTTCTCAAACACAGCAAAGTAATTTAACATACAGTTAAGTGAGGCTTATAGGCATCTAAGCATGATAAAAAAATCTATATCTAGACATGCAGTAATCAAGATCCTAGAAAGCCAACAAAAAAACAAAATACTACAAACATTTAGAGAACAGAAACAAATCAGATGGAAAGGAAAGACTATCAGAATCACAACAGACTTCAACACAAACCCTCAAGTCAAGGAGAGCCTAGATGAGGTATTTCAAGCCCTAAAAGAAAACAAGCACCAACTTAGACTGAGGTAACCTGTAAAACCATCTTTCAAAATTAATGGGGAAACAAGATACTCCAATGATACTCCATACATGGAAAACCAGCATTTTAAACAGTTCTGAAAAATGACCTCAAAGTAGACAATGAAGGTGAGTTCCATGAGGCCCAACACAGCAAATCCATCAGGCAAGGAAAAAAATTAAAGGGAGAGGGAGAAAAATTAAAAAGAGTCAACAACAGGAAAATAATGTGACAATGATAAGTCAATACATATCACTTATAACTATCAATGTTAATGGACTTGGTTCACCAATCAAAAGAAACAGACTGACAGAATGGATTAAGAAGCAAAATACAAAAAAATATGCTGTATACAAGAAACACACCTAGTTCAAGAAGAAATGCATAGACTGAAAGTAAAAGGATTGAAAACAGTTCTCCATGTGACAGGACCCCCCTGCACCAAAGCAGGGTAGCTATCTTATTTGAAAACAAATTAAATTTTAAACAAAAAAAAATAAGGAAGACAAAGAAGGTCACTTCATCCTTGTAAAGGGAAAAATTCAACAGGAAGAGATGACAAACATAAATATTTATGCACTAAATACTATTGCTCCCAGCTATAGTAAACAAATATTAAAGGACATGAAAGACCAAATAAGCAGTAATAAAATAGAAGTGGGGGCCTTAATATCCCACTATCACAAATAGACATATCATCTAAACAAAACAATCAACAATGAAATAACAGAACTGAACCAAGTTTTTTAACAAATTGACCTAATAGATACCTACAGAATGTTTTACCCCACAAATTACAGTATACTTTCTTTTTGGCTGCACATGGGTCATTCTCCAAAATAGACCATATAGAACATGTTTTAGTAAATGCAAAGGAATTGAAGTTATCCCTTGTATATTATCTGAAATAATGAAATTAAACTGGAAATAAATAGCATAAGAAACTGCAATAACTTCACAAACACATGAAAATTGAAAAACACTTTGTTGAACAACCAATGTGCCACAGAGGAAATAAATGTAGAAATTAGCCAGATTTTAAAAATAAATGACAATGCCAATACAACATACAGGAGTGTATGGGTTACAATGAAAGCAGTTCTACTAGGGAAATTCATAACAGTGAATGCCCACACTAGGAAATCAGAGTGAGCTAAAATAAACAAACTTATGGTGAATCTCAAGTGTCTAGAAAAAGAAGAGCAAGACAAACTGAAAGCTTGTACAAGGGAAGAAATTATAAAGATTAGAGCAAATATTAATGCAATGGAGATTAAGAGAATGATACAAAAATATCATTGATTCAAGGAGTTGAAAATTTGAAAGAATAAATAAAATTGAAAAAGCACTTATCTAACCTTATTTAAAAAAAAAAGTGCCAGGAAGGCTTGCTTGGGCCCAGTCCATGGGGTGGGTAGCCACACCCTCCCCTGCCAGGCTGCTGTCATCACTCCAGCACCAGGAAGGTAGCACGTGGGTGACCCTCAACCCCCCAACCCCCCACACTCTCAGACCTCCTGATTGTGCCAGTCTTTGCACCCACTCTGCAGAGGCAGAGGTGATCATAAAGGGTATTTTTCTGAGTTCCCAACTTTGAACATCTTTAAAGAAAGCGCACAGGAAACCTGTAGTAGAACTGTGTGGAGTTCAATTGTTGAGGAGGTTGGGGAACTCAATATGGGCCTTGCAGACAAAAGGTCAGTCTTCATTGTGGGGTTCTGCCATCAGCTAGCTGAGATCAGGGGTCTTGGTTCTGCAAATGGCTGTGCATGTTGTATATTATGACAGCAGAGATATAGTCTAAAAAGGCCCTTTAAATCAATTTTTTTCTTTCTTTTCCTCATTCCACTCTGCAAATTCTTTCTTTTTTCTGTCCTCTTTCTCCAACTCAATTTCTTGCTCCACCATATAATCCCTCATCTCCCTTTCTGTTTCTGCTCTTGCCCTAACTCAGATTTCTTCTTTTATCATTTTTTCTCTTTTCTTTATGTTCTTTTCTTCTGTCATTCTACCTCAAACAGGAGTCAGTGGTTTCAAGGGAAACTGAGCCCCTAGTACTGTTAAGGGGATATATTCTTGTCCTCATACTTCTACTCTGTCTATCCCTTTTGAATTTAAGAGTTTACTGAAGGTTGTGTGGTCGTTCTATGTCCCCTGGCTTCACTTGAAACCTTCTCCAATTCTTTTACTTATCTACTCCTCTCATCCTAGCTCTGTCTGAGCCCCCAACCTAAATGGTAAGTACATTATGTTGAAAAGTTTGTTCACTGCAGACATGTTTTGGACTGCTTCTTGATTTCAATTTAATTCACATGGTTTAAGGGTGATAGACTAGTGACTACCACAGGTGGTCAGTTTCCAAGTTGTGCTTGATCATATTATGTTGCTGATTGTATCAGCTGGGATAAATGATTGTGGTTGATTTGATGAGCTGTTTTCTCTAATGTTATGAAGATGAGAATGTCTATGGGTTGTGAGAGACCCAGAAGCTAGGGTGCAAATATATCAGGAAGATTTGGGTGATAACACAGAGATTAAACCAAGGACAGCACAACAACAAAAACAAAAATGAGAGAACACTTAAGCAAGACACAAAGACAGACTTCCAGTTCACCAATGGCAAACTGTAGGGAAAATGAGAATGAAAAGACTGATAGTGAACCACCAGGATACCCTGAATTCAAAGCACAGGAAGTAACAAACAGATCAATCAGGCTCTAAAAAAATCAAAGCAGAAATAATTTCCCAGATAACTATAGACATGGTGAGCAAAATGAAAGTCATGATTTGATACTCTAGAACAGAAACTGATAAAAAAAAAATAGATGAACTCAGGACCATGATAGAAGCCACCAAGGCCCAGCATAACAAAGAAATGGAAACAATGAATAACCAATAGAGGAAAGAAATGGAATCCATAAAACAGAATCAAACAGATATCCAGGAGATTAAACACTCCACTGAAAGTGTATGCAACAGAATAAAAGAATGATAAGATAGAATCTCAGATATAGAAGATAAGATTGCAGTCAGTGACAGTGAAAAGAGCAAGGTCTCTTAAAAACAGTAGGGGATCATGAGAAATTGATCCAACAACTAAAAGATGATGCAAAGAAGAACAATGAAGAGATAGAAATAAAGTGTTTTTAGATGGGGAGGGGAGGAGGGGGTGAAGGGAGGGCAGGGACAAGGGGAAAAAATGAGAAGCAAGACTAGTCATGTAGAGGTACAACATCCCAACAATGAATGTAACTGTACTGTATCCCTAAAATGTACCAATAAACTCAATTAAAACTGAAAAAAATTAATAACAAAGAAGAATAACATAAGACTGATAGGAATCCATGAAGTAGCAGGAGAAAATACAAATGACTTTAAAAAAAGATATTCACAGAATTAATGACAGAAACTTCAAAAATAGAGGGGAAGAATTTGACATACAGATAAGAGAGGCATATAGGAGTTCAACTAGCCATAGTAAAAAAAAAAAAAATCTACAACTAGACATATAATAATCAAGATCCCAGAAACACAACAGAAGAACAAAATACTACAAGCAGTAGAAGAGAAACAAAACAAATGACATGCAAAGGAAAGCCCATCAGAATCACAGCAGACTTTTCAACACAAACCCTTAGGTCAAGGAGAGCCTGGAGTAAGTTATTTCAAGTCATAAAAGAAAACAACATCCAAACGAGACTGATGTATCCTGCAAAACTCTCTTTCAAAATAGATGGGTAAGTAAGATACTACCATGACAAAGAACACCTGAGAAACTACATGAATACCAAACCAGTACTGCAAGCAATTCTAAATAATATCCTAGAAAAATACAATGAAGGTAACAACACCATGAGGCCCAAGAGACCAAATCAAATAGGCAAGGCAAGAAACTAAAAGGAGAAGGCAAAAAGTAAAGAGTCAACAAAAGGCCAATAACATGACAATGATAAGTCAGTACATATCAGGTATAACCATCAATGTCAATGGCCTCAACTCACCAATCAAGAGAAATAGACTAGCAGAATGGATTAAGAAGCAAAATAGAACAATATGTTGTTTACAAGAAATGCACCTAGTGCAAAAAGAAGTCCATAAACTGAAAGTGAAAGAATGGAAAACAATTCTCCATGTGATAAGAGCCCAGAAAAAAAGCAGGGGTAGCAATCTTATTCACAGACAAAGTAAATTTCAAGACAAAACAGATTAAAAGACACAAAGAAGGCCACTACATCCTTGTAAAGTAAACAATTAAAGAGGAAGAGATGACAATCATAAACATATATGCACCAAATATTAACACCCCCAATTATATAAAAGAAATATTGAGAAACATGAAAAGCCAAATAAGAACTAATACAATTGTAGTAGGGGATCTACATTCCCCACTTTCACAAATAGACAGATCATCTAGGTAAAAAATCAACAACAAAATACTATGACTGAACCAAGCTTTTGAAAGCATGGACTTAATAGACATCTATAGAGTGTCCCACCCCACAAAATCAGAATATACATTCTCTTTGGCTGCACATGGGTCATTCTCCAAGATAGATTGTCACGCGCACCTCGCCAGCAAGGAACACGCAACACTCAGGATTCTTCTGATTCACGCTTTATTGGAGTTTCTTCTGCATTCTTCAAAATGGCGGAAAGACCCCGAGCCGGATGCGAGCCTGCCTTTTATAGCCTCTCGGGTGACGTGGCCCATTTCTATTGGTCAATGCCGGCCTGCGTCATTCTGACGAGCCAAGCGCCTCTTCTGCGCAGGCGTGAACCACCGTCACCGGCGGATTCACCTCCGGAATTCATGCAGGGCATGAAGAACCCGGAAATAATGGCGCGTGACAATAGATCACATACTAGCTCACAGAACAGGTTTGAATAAATGCAAAAAAATCAAATTATTCCCTGTATATTATTAGATCATAGTGCAATCAAGCTGGGGATCAATATCACAAGAAACCGTAGGAACTTCACAAACACATGGAAATTGAACAACACTCTCCTGAACAATCAATAGATCACAGAGGAAATTAAAGAAGAAATCAGACAGTTTTCACAAAAAAATGAAAGTGCCAATACAACATACAGGAATCTATGGGACCCAATGAAAGCAGTTCTACATGGAAAATTCATAGCACTGAATGTCCACACAAGGAAAACAGAGGAAGCTCAAAGCAACAACCTAATGATGAATCTTAGACTCCTAGAAAAATAAGAGCAAGAAAAACCCAAAGCTAGAGCAAGAGAGGAAATTATAAAGATAAGAGCAGAAATCAATGCAATGGAAACCAAGAAAACAATACAAAAAATAAATGAATTGAAGAGTTGGGTTTTTTAAAGAATAAATAAAATTGATAAACCCTTAGCTAATCTTATCAAAAAAGGGAAAGAAAAGGCTTAAGATCCATGCAATTAGGAATGAAAAAGATGAAATCACAACAGATCCAACAGAAATCCAGAGGATAATCAACACCTATTTTGAGAACCTGTATTCTAATAAAATGGAAAACACAGAAGAAATTGACAGATTTCTAGATACTTATGAATTACCAAAGTTGAACAAAGAAGGTAAAAACATTTTAAACACATCAATTACAATCACTGAAATTGAAAAGGTAATTAAAAATTTACCAACAAAGAAAAGCCCAGGTCCTGATGAATTCAGTGCTGAATTTCACAAGACATTTAGAGAAAAACTACTACCATGACTCTTTAAAGTTTTCAATGAAATTGAAAGGGAAGCAATACTTCCAAACTCTTTCCTGGAAGCAAGTATCACTTTGATTCCCAAACCAGGGAAAGATGCAAATAAAAAAGAGAACTACAGGCCAATCTCCTTAATGAATATAGATGCAAAGATCCTTAATAAGATACTAGCAAACAGAATACAGAGGATCATCAAGAAGATCATACATCCTGACCAAGTCAGATTTATTCCAAGGATGCAAGGGTGATTCAACATATGTAAGTCAATAAATGTAATACACTATATTAACAGACTCCAGGACAAAAATCATATGATACTCTGATAGATGCAGAAAAAGCATTTGATAAAATTCAACACCGATTCATGATAAAAACCCTGCAAAAAATTGGAATAGATGGTTTACATCTCAATTTAATAAAGGCTATCTATGAAAAACCAACAGCCAACATCATATTAAATGGCGCAAAACTGAAAACCTTCATGTTAAAATCAGGAACATGACAAGGATGCCCACTATCACCACTCCTCTTCCATATAGTTCTGGAAACATTAGCCATAGAAATTAGACAAGATAAAGAAATTAAAGCAATAAAGATAGGAAAGGAAGAAGTTAAACTGTCATTATTTGCTGATGATATGAAACTCTACATTGAAGACACAAAAAACTACCAAAAGACTTCCAGACTTAAATGACACTTAGCAGAGTAGCTGGATACAAGGTCAACACCCCAAAATCAATAGTCTTCTTGTACACAAATAACAGATTCACTGAGAGAGAAATTAGGAAACAATTCCTTTCACAATGTCATCCAAAAAATGAAGTATCTGGGAATCAATCTAACAAAAGAAGCAAAAGACCTCTACACTGAAAACTACAGCACTCTGAAGAAAGAGATTGAAGAGGATATGAGAAAATAGAAAAATATCCCCTGCACCTGGGTACAAAGAATCAACATAGTGAAAATGGCCATACTACCAAAACTACTATACAGATTCAATGCAATGCCAATTGAAATTCCAACACTATATTTCACAAAACTAGAAAAAAGAATCCAAAAATTCCTCTGGAAACATAAGAGACCTAGAATAGCAAAAGCCATCTTAGGAAATAGACACATGGCAGTGGGTATAACAATTCCCAAGTTGAAACTATACTACAAGGCCACTGTGATTAAAAACAGCATGGTACTGACAAAGAAACAGGCCTGAGGATCAGTGGAACAGACTAGAAAACACAAAAACAACTCCAGATTTACTCAGCTACCTCATCTTTGACAAAGGAGCCAACAATCCTCAGTGGAGGAAAGATAGCCTCTGTAACAAATGGTGTTGAAAAACTGGATCTCAACCTGCCACAGATTAAAACTAGATCCTTATCTTTCATCATGCGCTAAATTAAAATCCAAGTAGATTAAAGATCTAAATATTAAAACAGAAACACTAAACTTGCTGGAAGGGAAGTTAGGCAGAACTCTGGAAGACATTGGCATAGGAAAAGTCTTTATGAACAAATCCTCAGTAGCATGAGAACTAGCAGAAAGAATCAACAAGTGGGATTTCATCTTATTAAAAAGCTTCCACACTGCAAAAGAGACCATCAACAGAACTAAGAGACAACCTACAATGAGGGAAAATTTTTTTACCAGCTGCTTCTCAGACAAAGGACTATTATCTAGAATATATCAAAAAGTCAAAACAATCAGTTCCCCCAAATATAAAGAACCAATTCAAAAATGGGCATCTGAAATGAACAGATATTTCTCAGAGAAAGAAGTAAAAGCAGCAAGTAAATATATGAAAAAAATGTTCCACATCACTGGTCTTTTGAGAGATGCAGATGAAAAAAACACTGAGATTACACCTCACCCTATGAAGAATAGCTGCTATCAAGAAATCAATCAATATGAAATGTTGGTAGTGTTGTGGGGAGAAAGGAACCCTTCTGCATTGTTGGTGGGAGTGCAGACTGGTGGAAACAACTGTGGAAATCAATAGGGAGATACCTCAAAGAGCTGAGAGTAGAGGTTCCATTTAACCCAGCCATCCTTCTGCTGGTTATCTTTCCAAAACAACTAAAAGAATCATACCACAGTGATACATGCACACCCATATTTATAGTGGCACAGTTTGTAGTAGCTAAAACTTGGAAACAGCCCATTTGTCCATCAGTTGGAAACTGGATAAACAAGATGCAGTTTTTCTATAAAATGGAATACTACTCAGCTATAAAGAAAGATAAATTAGATTCATTCATAGGAAAATGGATACATATTGAGGATATACTCCTCAGTGAAATAAATAAGTCACATATGTGTAAATACTGAATAGTTTCTCTGGTGTGAAAAGCTATAATAGCACATGAGGTCTTAAGGAGAAAATTGACCATGTGAAATAGGAAGAAAGGGGCTAAAGGTGTGGGGAATGTGGGAAGGGCAGGAGATTGGTAATAAGGGAAAAGGAAAAAAAATATGAGAAATGAAAAAATGGAAATAAAGTGTTTGTAAATGGGGACAGGAGGTGGTGGTGAAAGGAGGGCATGGACAGTGGAAAAAAAATGAGTACCAAGACCTGTCATGTAAAGGTACAAGATCCCAATAGTGAATGTAATTGTACTGTATACCTAAAATGTACCAATAAACTCAATAAAAGAAAAAAAAAAGAAAAAGAAACAAAAGCCTTATATCCATGCAATTAGGGAAACAATCTCTTTCACAATAGCATCCAAAAAAATGAAATATCTAGGAATCAATATAGTAAAGGAAGCAAAAGACCTCTATATTAAGTATTACCGCATTCTGAAAAAAGATATCAAATAGGATGCAAGAAAAGGGACGGACAGCTCCTGTTCCTGGGTAGGAAGAACCAATATAGTGTAAATGGCCATACTTCCATAACTTCTGAACAAATTCTATGCAATCCCGGTAGAAATCTCAACAATATGTTTCACAGAACTAGAGAAAACAATCCAAAAATTTCCTTGGAACCAACAAACCAAACAAACAAACAAACAACACCGCCAACACAAAACAAAACAAAAAATCTAGAACATCAAAAGCAATATTAGGCAACATAGATATGGCAAGGGTATCATAATTCCAATTTAAAATTACACTACAAAGCTACTGTGATAAGCACAATGTGGGACTGGCAAAGAAAAAGACCAGAGGATCAGTGGGATAGATTAGAAGATACAGAAACAGATCCAGATATATTCAGCTATCTCATCATTGACAAAAAAGCCAACCATCCTCACTGGGGGAAAGATAGCCTCTTTAATAAGTGGTATTGGAAGAACTGTATTTCAACTTGTCAAATATTAAAACTAGACCCCTATCTATCACCATGCACTAACCCAAACTGGAAGTGGATCAAAGATCTAAATATTAAAGCAGAAACACTAAACTTGCTGGAAGATAAGTTAGGTACATCTCTGGAAGACATAGACATAGGAAAAGACTTTATGAACAAATCCTCTGTAGCACAGGAACTAGCACAATGAATCAGCAGTTGGGATCCATCTTTTAAAAATCTTCTGCACTATAAGAGAAACCATCAACAGAAGTAAGAGACAACCTACAATGTATGACAATATTTTTACCAGCTCTTCCGCAGACAAAGGTGTAGTATCTAGAATATATCAACAACTCAATAAAATCAGACCCCCAAAATTCAAAGACCCAATTCAAAAATGGGCATCTGAAATGAACAGTCATTACAAACAAGTAAAAGCAGCAAATAAACATATGAAAAAATGTTCAACATCACTGGTCATTGAAGAGATGCAGATGAAGATAACACTGAGATTCCATCTCACCACAGAAAGGATGGCTCCTAATGTTAAATCAAATAATAACAGATGCCAGTGGGCTTGTGGGGAGAAAGGAACACTTCTCCAATGTTGGTGGGAGTGTAGACTGTTGCAACCACTGTGGAAATCAGCGAGGAGATACCTCAAACAACTAGGATTGGAAGTCCCATTTGATCTAGCTATTTCCCTTCTGGGTGTCTTTCCAAAAGAATTAAAGAAATCATACCACAGTGATATATACATCCTCAGTTTAAAGCTGCACAATTTGTAATAGCTAAAACTTGGAAACAGCCCAAGTCCCTGTCAAATGGAGACTGCATAAAGAAGATGCATATTTAAAAAATAAATAAAATGTAGTACTCAGCCACAAAGAATGAGATACTAGGGGCCAGGGATTTAGCTCAGCGGTTCTGCTGCCTGCCTCACAAGCACAAGGACCCAAGTTCCATCCCTGGTACCCCCCCATCAAAAAAAAAAAAAAAAAAAAAAAGAGAAACTAGGGCCAGAGATTTGGCTCAGTGGTTCCACCATCTGCTTTGGAAGTATGAGGACCTGAGTTCAATTCATGGTACAAAAAAAATAAATAAATAAAGAGAGAGAGAGAGAGAGAGAGAGAGAGAGAGAATGAGAAACTAAGAAACATTTATAGCTAAGTGGATGTTCATTGTGGCCATATTCTTAATTGAAATAAATAGGCTCACATGTGTAAATACTGAATAGTTTTACTGGTGTGAAAGACTAAAAGAGTAAATAAGGATCAAAATGTATAATTGTTATTGTGAAATAAGAAGAAAATATCTAAAGGAGTAGCAGAAGTGGGAGGGATAGGGTTAAGGAACGAAGAGGAAAAAATATGAGAAAAGGAAAAACATGGAAAGGAAGTCTTTGTAAATAGTGAAGGGTGGAAAGGGCAAAGGTAGGGAATGCGGAAAAATATGAATCAAGTTACATTATGTAAGTGTACAAGATCCTAGTGATGAATTTAACTGTGTTGCATATGTAAAATGTATGAATAAACTTAATGAAAAAAATGATAAAAATAAATTGTGCTTAAGTAAAAATTTGAAATACTGTTCTTTAAATGAAGTTTAAACAATGATATGAGAAAATACAAACTCTAAGGAAACATTTTCATGTTGTGTATTTTTGACTTGTATCATAATTTATGATGTACTTTCAAAATTAAGTACAGCGCTGGGATTTTGCTCAGTGGTTCTGATGCCTGCCTCATAAGTGCAAGGACCCGAGTTCAATGACTGGAAAAAAAAAATGAAGTACAGCATTTAAAACTAAGCAAAAGTTAAAGTTTTTAGGAAGGGGATAAAGATCAGAATAAACCAGATAAATTAAGTGGAAAATAGATAAGTACAAAATACTTAATATTATTAGTCATTGAAGAAATGTACAAACACCATTATCCAAATATTGTGCATTAAAATAATTAAACATTAGTATTCATAGTATCATTATTTTCAATAGCCAAAAGTAAAACTCAAATGTTCATCAAAAGTTCAAGAGTTAAGCAAATTTTGAGATGTTGATATGATAGTATAGTTTTTCATTTGCACATTTGTATGTACATAGTGATTACTTTCATCATAGGGAATTTGTAGCTGTGCATAATATAACTTGATTCCTCGGGGATTTTCCCCTAATCACATCCCCCCTTTAACTCCTCTTCTGTTTCTTATCTACAAAAGTTTGGAATGCATTTTTCTTCTATTCTTTTGTTTTTTACTTTCCCTTTCTCCATTTCTCCCTCACCTCTTCCTTGTTTGACTTCCTATTTGAACATTTTCTTCTCCTTTCACAGTGTCTGTTATACATTTTGGTCCTTATTTATACTTTTGGTTTCTCACAACAGAGAAACAATGCTATATTTAAACAATTGCATATTATAGCAGCACAGTTTATAATAGCTAGAACTTGGAAACAGCCCAATTGCCATCAATTAGAAACTGGAAAAAGATGTGTGTTTTCTTTAAAATAAAATGGAGTACTACTAAGCCATAAATAATGAGAAACTAGAGACATTTATAGCTAAGTGGATGTATATTGAGGTCATACTCTTTTTTGGGGGGATCATACTCTTTTTCCCCCATTAACTTTATTGGTATATTTAAGGCAAACAATACAGTTACATTTATCATTTGCATCTTGACTTGGTTCTTATTTTTTCCCCATATCTCTGAACTCCCTTCACCCCCTCCACACTTCCCTATTTACAAAGATGTTGTTTCTATTTTTTCCTTTTTTTCACATTTTTCTTTTCCTTTATTTCCTTTCCCCTCCCTTTTGCACATCTTCTTTAGTCATTTTCTTCCTATTTCACATTATCATTTATAGCATTTGAACCTTATTTACACTTTTGGTTTTTCACATGAGAAAAACTATTAGGTATTTACTCAAGTGTGTCCCATTTATTTCACTTAAGTGTATAATCTCAATGTGCATCCATTTAGCTATAAATGTCTCTAGTTTCTCATTCTTAGTGGCTAAGTAGTACTCCCTTTTATAGAAAACCATATCTTTTCTATCCAGTCTCCAGTTGATCAACAGTTGGGTTGTTTCCAAGTTTTAGCTATTACAAACTGTGCTGCTATAAACATGAGTGCACATATATCACTGTGATATGATTCTTTTAATTCTTTTGGGAAGATACCCAGCACAGGGATAGCTGGGTCAAATGGGACCTCTAATCCAAGTTCTTTGAGGTATCTCCATATTGATTTTCACAATGGTTGCACCAGTCTACACTCCCACTAACAATGGAGAAGGGTTTCTTTCTCCCTACAGCCCCACCAGCATTTGTTATTGGTTGATTTCTTGATAGCAGCCATTCTTTCTGAGGTAAGGTGGAATCTCAGTGCTGTTTTCATCTGCATCTCTCAAATGACCAGTGATGTTGAACATTTTTCATATGTTTATTTGCTGCTTTTACTTGTTTGTCTGAGAAATGACCATTCATTTCAGATGCCCATTTTTGAATTGGGTCTTTGAATTTGGGAGGGGCTGGGTTTTTTGAGTTGTTTATACATTCTAGATAGTAGACCTTTGTCTGAGGAAGAGCTGGTAAATTTTTTTTCACACATTGTGTGTTTTCTCTTAGGTCTGTTGGTGATTTCTTTGCACTACAAAAACTTTTTAATACAATGAGATTCCAGTTGTTGATTTTTTGTGCAAGTTCTTGTGCTGCTGAGGATTTGTTCACAAAGTCTTCTCCTATGCCATTGTCTTTGAGAGTTCTATTTAATTTACTTTCCAGTATGTTTAGTGTTTCCATTTTGATATTTCAATCTTTAATCCACTTGTAGTTTAGTTTAGTGCATGGTGAAAAATGGGGATCTAGTTTTAATCTTTGACATGTTGAAAGCCAGTTTTTTCAAGGGCATTTATTAAAGCTGCTATCTTCCCTCCAGTGAGGATGGTTGGCTCCGTTGTCAAAGATGAGGTAGCTAAGTACATCTGGAGTTGTTTCTGCATCTTCTATTCTATTCCTTTAATCCTCCATTCTGTTTCTTTGTGAGTACCATGTTGTTTTTATCACAGCGGCTTTGTAGTATAGTTTTAAATTGGGTATTGTGATACTTCCTGCCATGTTTCTGTTGCCTAGAATGATTTTTGCAATTCTAGATCTCTTCTAATTCAAAACAAATTTTTGAATATTTTTTGTCAAGTTCTGTGAAATATACTGTTAGGATTTCAAATGGGATTACATTGAATCTGTATAGCAGTTTAGGAATTATAGCCACTTTCACTATGTTGATTCTTTCTACCCAGGAGCAAGTGATGTTTTTCCATCTTCTTATATCCTCTTCTATTTCTTTTTTCAGAGTGTTGTAATTTTTCAGTTTAGAGGTCTTTTGTCTCCTTTGTTAGGTTGATTCCTAGATATATCATTTTTTTGGATGTTATTGTGAAAGGAATTGTTCCACTAATTTCTCTCTCAATGAGTCTGTTATTTGTGTACAAGAAGGCTATTGAATTTTGAGTGTTGACCTTGTATCCAGCTACTCTACTGAAATTCAATTAAATCTTTATGTCTTTTGGCAGAGTTTTTTTGGTGGGGGTCTTCTATGTACAGTATCATATCATTAGCAAATAAAGACAGTGTTTTTCCTTTCATGTCTTTTCCTTTTATTTTTTTCTCTTGTCTAATTGCTATGACTAATATTTCCAGAACTATACTGAACAGGAGTCCTGAAAGTGGACATCCTTGTCTTGTTCCTGATTTTAGAGTGAAGTTTTTCAGTTTCTGATCATTTCGTATGATACTGGCTGTTGGTCTTTCATAGATAGCCTTTATCAGGTTGAGTTAAATACCATCTATTCCAATTTTGTGTAGGGATTTTTGTCATGAATGGGTGTTGAATTTTGTTGAATGCTTTCTCTGCATCTATTGAGACGATCATATGGTTTTTGTCCTTGATTTTGTTAATATAGTGTATTTCATTTATTGATATATTTATGTTCAACCATCCTTGCATCCCTGGGGTGAATCTAAATTGGTCAAAGTGTATGATCTTCTTTTTGATATTTTTTCTTGTATTCTGTTTTCCAGTATCTTATCAAGGATTTTTGTATCTGTGTTCATAAGGAAGATTGGCCTGTAGTTCTCCTCATTTATATGAGCTTTCAGTTTGTCTTGCTCTTGTTTTTCTACAAACTCAAGGTTAATCATTAGATTGTTTATTTGAGTTCATTCTGTTTTCCTAGTATGGGTATTTACTACTATGAATTTACTTGTAGAACTGCTTTCATTGTGTCCCATAGATGCCTGAATCTTGTATTGGCTTTATCATTTAATTGTAGAAACTCTGTAATTTCTTCTTTAATCTTCTCTGTGACCTGATGGTTATTCTGTAGAGTGCCATTTGATTTCCATGTGTTTTTGAAGTTCTTGTAGTTTTTTAGGCTCTTGATCTCCAGTTTGATTGAACTATGGTCTGATAATATAAAGGGGATAACTTCAGTTCCTTTGCATTAACTAAAGCATGTTCTATGAGTTAGCATGTGATCTATTTTGGAGAATGACCTGTGTACAGCTGAAAAAAATGTGTATTCTGATTTTCTGGGGTGGAACACTCTGTAGACATCTACTAATTTCATTTGTTGTAAGACTTGGTTCAGTTCTGTTATTTCATTATTAATTTTTTTGTGGTCTGGATTATCTGTCTATTTGTGTCAGTGGAGTATTGAGGCCCGCCAGTACAATTATATTAATACTTATTTCATTTTTCATAATCATTAATATTTGTTTTGTATATTCGGGGGCATTTGTATTCAGTGCATATATATTTATGATTGTCATTTCTTCCTTTTGTATTCTTCCCTTTACAAGGATATAGCAGCCTTCTTTGCCTCTCTCTTAGTTAGTTCTTGTTTGAAATCTACTCTGTCTCAGATAAGGCAGCTACCCGAACTTTTCTCCAGGTTCCTGTTGCATGGAGAACTGTTTTCTATCCTTTTACTCTCAGTGTATGAATTTTGGGGGCATTAAGTGGGTTTCTTGTATACAGTACATTGTTGGATTTTACTTCTTAATCTATTCTTCTCTCCTATTTCTTTTGATGGTGAATTGAGGCCATTAACACTGATGCTTATAACTGTTATATATTGACTTTTCATTGTCTTCTTATTGTCCTTCTGATGGTTCTTTTATTTTTTATTTTTTTCCTCTCCCCCTTTCATTTCTTGTCTTGCCTGATATATTTGCTCTGTTGGACCTTATGGAGTTGTGGCCTTCATTTTTTTTTCCAGGATATTATTTAGTCATATTTGGAGTGCTGGTATGGTATTCATGAAATTTCTCGGGTGTCCTTTGTCATGGAAGTCTCTTATTTCCCAATCAATTTTGAAAGATAGTTTTGCAGGATACATCAGTCTAGGTTAGAGATTGTTTTAGTTTAAGACTTGAAATAATTCCCTCCAGGCTCAACTTGACTTGAGGATTTGCATTGAAAATTCTGCTGTGATTCTGAGGGCTTTCCTTTGCATGAGATTCATTTCTTTTCTTAAACTCCTTTAGTATTTTGTTCTTCTGTTGTCTTTCCAGAATCTTGATTTTTATATGTCTCTGTGTAGTTTTTTTTTTTAATCATGGCTAGTTGGAGTCCTATATGCCTCACTTATCTGTATGTCAAATTCTTATGCTCTGTTTGGGAAGCTTTCTGTCATCAATTCTGTGAAAAGTTTTTTTCTTTAATATCATTTGTATTTTCTCCTGCTACTTCATAGATTCCTGTCAGCCTTATGTTATTCTTCTTTGCATCATCTAGAAGTTGTTGGATTGATTTCTCATGATCCCTAACTAATTTTAAGAGACCTCTCTTTTCATGGTCACTAACTGCAATCTTATCTTCTATATCTGAATTTCTATCTTCACATTCTTTTATCCTGCTGCAAAAACTTTCAATAGAGTTTTTAATCTCCTGGATATTGGTTTGAATCTATTTCATGGATTCCATTTTTTTCATATGTTGGGCACCCCTGGTTTCCATTTCTTTCCTATGCTGGGCATTCATGGTTTACATTATGGTCCTGAGCTCATCTATTTTTTTTTAAATCTCTGTTCTAGAGCCTCTAATCATGTCTTTCATTATTCTCACCATCTCTGTGGTTATTTGGGAAATTATTTTTGTTTTGAAATTTGTAGAGCCTAATTTTTCTGTTATCTTACTTTCTGTGCTATCAGTACAGGGTGTCTAGATGCTTGACTTTCAGACTTTTCCACTTCATTTCCACCAGAGTTTAGCTTTGGTGAGGTGGAAGTCTGTGTTTGTGCTTTGTTTCAATGTCTTCTCATTTCTATCTTTGTTGTTTGTATTGTCCTTGATTTAATTCCTGGGTTAATATTTTGATCTTCTGGATATAGCTGGTCTTTAGGTTTTCAGTCTCTAATCACTCTGAGGCAATCTCATTTCCATTATACCAGGGAGGACAACTGATTAGATCAATCAGAACACCTTAGCTCAACACAATAGCAGCACAATATCATGAAGCACAGCTTAGAAAAAAGACAATTTGTTGTAGCAATTAATCTATCTTCTTTAACTGTATGAATTAAATTAAAATCAAGTACTATCCAAAAGTATACTTGTAGTGAATAAACTCTTCAATATAGCAATTTCACCCTTCAGGATTAAGAAGGAGTTGGGGAAGGAGGAATAGATAGATAGGATAGCAAAAGTTTAGAAGTGAGGTCAGAGGACACAGGAATATCACACAAACTCTTGGGAGTTGTTGAAGAGAAGAGTAGAAGACAGAACAACACATACACAAGAACAAAACAATCTAAAAGCAATAGGGAGACTAGAGACTGTAATCAGTTTCTTTTAAAATTAGTGGCTACTGAGAGAAGGAAGAAGAGAAGAAAAGGAAAAGAAAGAATATAAATTTAAATTAGGATATGAATAGGATCAAAAAGGGAGAGTAATGAACATCAAAGTGAGTGATGGGGGGGAGAGAAGGAAAGGAAAAGAATATAAAAATAGGAAAAATTTTGAGAAAAGAAAAAGATAAACTTTTTTAAATGATTAAGGATAGGAAAAATATTGCTTTGAAAATAAAAAATAAAAATAGAAATAGAGGGCCTCCTTCAGAGTGTGCCTCTGTTGACACAATAGACAACATGGACAGCAGTGTGCAGATCTAAGATAATTAGTCTCAGCAAGCCAGCAGCTGTCCCCTGAGGTTCAGGCTGGTTTATGGCTGCAAGACCCAAGTTGAGATCTCTGACTTCCTTCTGGGTTGAAATCTGCAAGGTTCTACTGCAGGTTCCAGCTGCCTTTCCCCTGAAGTTAGACCAGATTCCAATGTGAGGCACTGGTCTCTCTGAAGTATGAACTATGGTGGTGTAGTGTGCCTTTACTGCAGAGATTTTCTTTATTTTGCAGTGGGGGGAGGACACCCCTGTGTTGTTGCCTACACAGCTGGACTCCTTGTGGCACCCTGGGATGAAGGCAAAGTCATCCTCTTAAGTGAAATAAATAATACACATGTGTAAATACCAAATAGTTTCTCTGGTATGAAAAACTAGAATTGTAAATAAGTTTCCAATTTTATAACTGATAGTGTGAAATAGGAAGAAAAAGCCTAAAGAATCAGGGGAAATGGAATGGGTAAAGGAAAAGAAAGGAGGAAAGAGAAAAATATGAGAAAAGTCTTTGTAAATAGGGGAGGGTGAAGGGGGTGAAAGGGGGACAGGGGGATGGGGAAAATACAAAACAAGATATATCATGTAAAGGTACAAGATGGCAATGATGAATGTAAAGTATACTGTACAGCTAAACAATAGCAATGAATTTAATGAAAAATAAAAGCATATGTGTCAAATTTCTTTCACTTTAGAGTATGGCCCCAAGGTTCTTCAATTTACCAATAAATGCTTCAGGTTTAAACTTCTTTATAGCAGAGTGGTACTCCATTTAATAAACACACCACATTTTCTTTATCCACTCATAGGTTGAAGGGCATTTGATCTGATTCCAAGATTTCACTATTACAAATTGTACTGCTATAAACATGGGTGTGCATATACCAGTATGGTAGGATGCTTTTAATTCTTTCAGGAAGATCTCAAGAAGAGGAATAGCTGGGTCAAATGAAACCTCTAATTTTAGATTTAGAATACTTCACAGATTTATTCTTAGCCTTTTGGCTAAGGTCAAGTGTAGAATACTTTTTTATAGCAAAGAAGAAAGAACCCCTGAAATATAGAATGATATTAATGAATGTTAAAATTATTTAGCTCAATGAGAAGCATAAGAAATTAGTAAGTACTATATGAATTCACTTATGTAAAAATTTTGAACGCACAGTAATCCAAGTCAGAAAAATGATTATTGCTGCTTCTTTGCAATAACAAAAAGTGTGAGAGCAGAATTGCAAAAGAGAAAAGAACACTTATGAAAGTAGTGAATGAACATGCTTATATCTTGATTCTTCTTAGTGCTTAATATGTGTTAGTATGTCAAATTTACCAAACTGTCTACTTTGAATAAGTGATTTATTGTCTGTCAGTCGTGTGATAATAAATATGGTGACACAATACAGGAGAAAAATAAATAATATTATATTTCAGACATCCTTTAAAACATATGACTGCTTACAACATAAATAAATACATCTACTATGAGCTTTACAAAACATATAGACATGATATGTGATGTAAATAAAAATAAAATTTGCAGGAGAGCCACACTGTCTCAAGTTTTCTCAGTTTCACACAGCAGTACAATTTTAACTCTAAATGTACTCTGAGATGTGCAAAAGGGGTGAAAGAATTTGTGTGTGTCTCCTTAGGAAATGTGGGCTATTTGTGTGTAATTATTTAGCAAAATCACAAATTTAATATTATGTGGTTCAGTTTATGTAAATATGTGAGAAACTGAGCAACATAGGGGTGAGTGGATGTTTAAACCAAGGGAAGATGTTGGTCATGAATATTGATTATTTTTGGAGCCGAGTGAGGGATACAAAAAGATTCTTTACACTCTTTTGTGTACTTTGCATGTGTTTGAAATTCTCCATGTTAAAATGCTTAAAATAACTAAAGGATACAAATTCCATGACGGAAAGTATATGAATTCGTGTGGGAGTTGAGTAGCAGTGACAATTATTACAGAAAATCAAGGACAAGATAGGTTACGTCATGCAGAATAGCATTGGAGACCCCAGGGGAAAGGCCGTACAAGATGATGAGGCATTATTTAATTCACGATGCTAATCATGGGGAGCATCGGTGCATGAGTATGGAGGCAGGCAGACATATGTCATAGGACCCACGTCTGCATTTTTTGCTTTTCGCTATTAGCTTTGTTACTTTGTGCAAAGCAATTAACCTTTCTGAGCTTCAGTTTACTCAACTCTAAGATGAGATTAATTTTCTCCACTTCAGAAGACAAGAAGGAGAATTTGACTATTCTGACACAATGTAACCAATTAGTACAATGCATAAAAATCAGTGTATATTAAACAAAAATTTATTTTCCTCTTTCTCTGGTCCATCCTTAAGCTCCATCCCTAGCCTTCTTAAAGAATGTATAAAAGTTAGGACTTGCATTAAATTATATGAACTACTCACATGTACTAGTCTTGGAAAATAAAGGTTGTGGATAAGCTTATTTCAATGAAAGAAAATTGACTTAGAAGCAGACTAAGTGCTCTTTAGATATAGACCTGTTTTTGTGAGCTGTGCAGCTTTGGGTAAACAATTTTATTTGTTATGAAATAGAATAAATAGACTGAAAGATTAAAGGAAATATTATATGTAAAACTTGAATAATATTTCTTAGTTTTATTTGATCATAGACAAATTTAATTTTCTTGCATTATTAGCATAATGTTACATAAAAGCTGATTTTGCTGATGTATTATGTATGATCTTACTGAAAAGTACAGTGGACATAAAATTTCAAAGACTGGTCTGTGTGTAGAGTTTTTGATTGAGAAATTGAGTCCTAAAGTTTTGTGACAACCAAAGAGAAAAATAATGCATATATAATTTTAAATATTACATATAAAATATATATATAATTTTTAGACAATACTTTCTTTCACTAATATGTAGGATAAGGAATACTTTTTGTCAGTTCTTGGAGCAATAAATCTGAGGAGTTAGGGTAAGTAATAGTGTGAGCCCAGTGACTCACTTCACTTACACTAGAGTGAAAGCAGCAAAGCTACCTATAATTTAAGGAGATTTATATGATCAAACATATTTAGCAAAATGGGAGTCCAAGAGGGAAGGAATTTTTCCTGATGCTGAAGGCTACAATTCTGATTTTGAGCAATGTTATCAAAGCAGCACATATGGATGATGGCTTCTGAAGTATCATTTAGGATTAAGTTAGAAGTTTTACATTTGTGAGAAAAATAATACTGTAGCATAGGTATCATTTGTTACTATGCCTCACAACATCTTAATAATAAAAACAATTGTTATGTTTTCTAATAAATATAATGAGTCTATACCTCATTAGCTATACCTTTCAGAACTAAACAGTTTGTGAAAATGAAGCTAAAGTTGCTTTGGAGAACCCAGGAATTTGGAGATGCCCAGAATTTGGAACTTCTGTTCAGAAGAAACAGTTAAGAGAAGCTGGGGATTTAGCTCAGTGGCATGGTGCCTGCCTGGCAAGTACAAAGTCCTGAGTTTGATCTCCATCCCCAGAACCAGAAAAAAGAAAAGGAAAAAAAAATTTAAAAATAAAATATAAAACAAGAAAGAAAAACTAGAGACACAGAGAGGAACCAGCCAGAGAGAGGCCATGTGAGCTGCAACACTAAGGGTCATAAGAGCTTGCCAGCTCAAGCCCTTCAGAACTCATGTCTCACCATTGCCTGACCTAGATACTGGATGTGGAACTTCCAAATTCAATGTTTGCACTGCTGAATTTCAGTTTTACCTGCATCTGATTCTGATTCTCCTGTTCCCTTTTTAATGGGAATGCTTACCCTGTGCCATTGTATGTTG
The DNA here is from genome assembly GCF_012274545.1 of Fukomys damarensis. NCBI lineage: Eukaryota > Metazoa > Chordata > Mammalia > Rodentia > Bathyergidae > Fukomys > Fukomys damarensis. The sequence goes on from NW_022900947.1 coordinate 50,722,871, forward strand.
GAAGTATATAACTTTAACAAAAATTACAGGAGCTCACATCTAAGAGTTTTCCTTGAGTTTCAGAAGACACTCTGGACATGGACTTTTTAACAGTCCTGGAACTATTAAGACTTAGGTGAAACCTGGAGATGGACTAAATGAATTTGCATTGTAAGATGGACATGAGTTTTTCAGGGGCTGGGTGGAATGTGATAGTTTAGATCCAAATGGTATATCAAGAGTCTTGTGTTCAGAAGAGAGGCTTTTAGAAGGTGCCTGGGTCATAGAGGCATCAAATTTCTCAGAAGACTAGTCCATCAATCAGTTCACAGCTGACTTTGTTGTCTAGAGATGGGACCTGGTCACCCAATGCATAACCTGAAGGATGTACTGTTTTCCTTGGCCTCTCCCTTCTCTCTCTGCCACCTGGTTGCCATGGGTTGAACAGCTTTTCTCCTTCCATGACTGTAGTGAACAGGGAAAGGGGACATTACCAGAACCCCTGCAATGGGTCCTGATCTCCTATGAGCCAAGAGAGCACAAGGCAAATTAGTGAATAAAGACAGGAAGCAAGACTTAGAGAAGAAGTGGCGCTTTGGGCCTGCTTTGAGCCACACAGAAAAAGGAACCTGGAGCTTCCCACACCTTTATCTGATTCAGAAGGCTGCGACAATCCTATTACAATGAGGAACTTAAGCTGATGAAGATTCTAGGTTGATGAGGGACTTACGTTGATTAGGAATTTCCCCAGGTGAAACCTTTCTCTTACTACTCAGTTCTCAAGGAACCAGAGTATCTTCAGCTGATGTAATTTTTCCCTGGAGTGTCACAGCATGTCAGGACCATTGAGGTTTTAGCTGTAACAAAGAGATAGGAATGGAATTATATTCAACATGTCATGGCCAGCCTGTAGTCAGGAAAACTAAGTGTAATCATAATTTAATTGTGAAATGATTTTTCCCCCAAATGATGAAGAATTGCTCCAACACATGCCCTTCTACTGTATCATTACTAACTTTGAGTCACATGACCATGGACTGAATCCTTTGAAAACTGTGAGGCAAAATAAACCTCTCTTACTTTAAGTTGTAGAAGTTAGGGTGTTTAGTCTTATTGATGGGAGAGCTGGCTAATATACTCTGTAAAATATTGAATAGATCATCTAAAGAATTAGGAAGGAAAGAAAAGCTGCTGAAAAGCAGAACATGAGATGTCCTGCAAGATGGAAAAAGATCTTTATATGTTTTATATCTTTATATCCATATGAAAAAGAAGTAACTTTGCAATACACATGCACACATGGTTTTATATATATATAATATATCAAATTTATAAACAGCCAATAATGCATGAAATAAAAAATGCAATTTTATTTCTATGTTTCATATTACCAGAACTTGAAGTACCTTAGATGTGATATTTTCTGTACCTTTTATTTCATTTAGCAACTAGCTGTTTATGACATATCTGTAATGTATTTTATGGATTTATTTATTTTGGAACTGGAAATCGAAGTTGGGACCTTGTGCTTGCAAAGCAGGAGGCAGAACCACTGAGTTAAATCCCCAGCCTTCTGTAAAATATTTTAAAATGCGCCTTTAACATATAATTTCAAAATAACTGGTTTGTTCACCATCCTAAAAAGAACTCAAACTACTTTTTCCACTTTTAATTTTTTACTAATGCTTTCTCTGCTAGGGATGTATTATTTTAGGGGGTTTAAATATGAATGTTTTTCTGTACCCTTAATTTGCTCACCATTACTGACAGATAATTAAAAATCCCCATAAGAGGATTTTAAGCACTTAGATGGTATTCCCGGGCAAGTTATGTTGCCTCGTCAGAGCTTGATAGTGATGACAGGAGAAGCTAGACATCTTTGGACCCATGGGATCACACTCAGAAAATCTGATACTGTTCAAACATCTGAGCATTACAAAACTGGGCTTAAACACTAGTGACTTTGAAGGCGTAACTTTAAGGAAGAGGGGAATACGAACATTGTTTACATTTAGAAAAGTGAGGCGCCTGCCTCCTACCTGTAGTTACTCTTTGGTCTGTGTCAGTCAGAGCAGAGACTCCTCCCTCATTTCCAGAGAGTGATAAAGAAGCATCACAGCTGGAGCAGGGCTATGAGTTTATGAGGAGATCGCTGGACACTTCAGCATCACGAGACACACTCCACACATTGAGGAGTTCTTGAAGGTTTTGCCAGATGGTTCAATAGTGGTTGATACTGGATGTGGAAATGGAAAGAATTTTGGCATCAATAAGGAGTCATTTATGATTGGTTGTGATTATAGGGAAAACCTTGTGGACATTTGCAGACAGAGGCAATTCCAGGCCTTTGTGATGTTGTGATGCTTGCGTCCCCATTGCTGTTATTTACCATTTTGCAGCAGCAGAGTGTAGAATGGCAGCTTTCTAAGAAATTGTTCCATTCTTGGGATCTGGTGGGAAGGCATCATTTATGTCTGGGCAATAAGAACATAATAATCAGAAGTCCAAATATCTTAGAGAAAACAGAATTAGCCAAGGGAAGGAAGAGGAGATAAAGTGTGACAAATGCACACAAGGATTGCTTGAGCAGATATCTGACATGGGCTACGGAAACTCAGCATCTTCTGTACCCTCCATTGATGACATTCAGGAGAAAGAATCCAGTTCAAAGACAGTTACTAATTCTGAGCAGCTTATTCATACTAACAGGACATCTTTTCATTCTCAAGATATTCTGGTTCCCTGGTATCTTCAGACAAAGACTGATAAAGACAAACCTGTTGAGGGATCGGGATTTAGCTTAGTGGTGCCGCTGCTGCCTGCCTCAGAAGCATGCAAAGTCCCGAGTTCAATCTCCGGTACCAAAAAAAAAAAAAAAAAAAGACAAAGCTGTTGAGCCCTGGTTCTGTAGGATACTGTGACCCAAGTCCTGTGTTTCATCCTTACTACCATGTGTTCCATGATGGAGAATTAGAAGCTACTTGCGAGACTTTGAGTAATGTCAGCATTCTGCAAAGCTACTATGATCAGGCAAACTAGTGTATTATTTTTCAAAAGGTCTGATTATGTCTATGAACGTGATATGAGGAGAAAAAAAACACTTAGTTTTTTTTGTTTTGCTTTTTTTTTTTTTTTGTACCTGGGATCGAACTCAGGACCTTGGTGGCTTGGTGGATCCATTGAGCTAAATCTCTGACCCTACTCAGCTTTTTTTTTTTAAGGATACTAAATTAATTATACCTCTAATTACAGAAAAACTTGGACATGTACAAAAGGAGAGCTCCTTAGGATACATTTAGTTGCCTACTGTTGTCTGATTTCATAAATGTAGTTTTCTCCTATTTTCCAACTAAGGGTGGTGTTTAAAAGTAACGGAAGTAATTTGTGAAGCATTTGGGATCTCTACATAAGAGTACCACATTTTGAAGATAATCTTTTGTTATAAAATGTGATTGAAGGACCTTAGTAAAGTAACACAGCATTTTAATAAAGGTAATATTTCTAAAAAAAATTCCCATGTGGTAAGCCCCAGGCACATATGCCTTCAGTGGTGAATCCTACCAAGCATTGGAAGAAAAAAGATAGAATACCAAAGAAAACAGAGTATTTTGTAATTTATTTGATAAGATTGCTTTTAGACCACTAGACAAAAATATAACAACCAAAAGCAACAAAGAGTCGACTCAATATATTTTCTAAATATAGATGTAGAACAGGAAAACACTAGCACATTAAATTTAATAATATGAATATTTGCTGTCAGTGTGACCAAGGAGGGTATATACTCTAGAAATGCAAGGCTGAGTAATGTTTGAAAATAAATAATTATAGTACATAAAATCATTTTCTTAAAAGACTAAACAGATTATGTGATGAAATCTAATACCTATTTATAATTCCTCAATAAATTAAAAACAAAGGGAATTTAATCAAATTCATAAAGAATGTCTATGGGGCTCTATCGGAATTGTTTGAGATTATGGACTTTCTTCTTTTGGTACCTGAAGATGGAGTAGCATTAGCTCAGTGCTTGTGCCAGTCTACACTACCATAGAGAGTGGAGAAAGTTTCCTTTCTCCCCACAACCCCGTCAGCATTTGTTGTTGGTTGATTTCTTGCACACTTCTTGGATGAAGTAGAAAGAGCAAATAATTACATGGAAAAATGTCCAACGTCACTACTCATTCAAGAGATGCAAATTGAAACAACACTGAGATTCCATCTCACTCCAGAAAGAATGACTATTTTCAAGAAATGAACCAATATCTGTATGATCTCGATCACTGTGAATATCTCCTAGGGATAAGCAAAAAAATGAGGAGAAAAGAAAGTACATCAAGAATGGATGGCCTAAAAGCTGAATAAATTGTTGAGAACAAAGAAAATGTTGAACTAAAATGGGCCAAAAATGGAATTAATTTCTGAAGAAAAAAATTTGAGGACCACTAAAACCTAGGAAAATAGAACCTATACCACGGACACTACAGGTGAAACTACTATAAAGTTATCCTCTGTCAGCGTCTAACATGTCACACCATCATACATGGTACTTAATGGTTAAAAAGAAATCATACCAGCACATGAATTAGGCAGTGAGTATATTGAAGGACTTTCATTGCATGCCCTCTGCAATCTTTTGCAATTGAAGCATTCTGCAAATATAAAACCTTCAAGCCCTCATGTTTGTTCTTCAGCTGTGGAATTGTCTGTCAGCTCAAGCAATTCCTCCAAATCAACTACACCAAATGACAGATGTCACAAGGAAGTCACCCACAAACAAATCCTGCTCTGTGAAATTCCTGAGTTACCTTATACTTCTTCCTCACTGCTCTTTACTTTGGGCCATTTTGATCATGGATTGCCTGTTCCCTACACTCTGTTTCAATAACTGTTAATCCCAGATGGCCACAGTTGCTCCTTTGTTCTCTCTTTCTGTTCTAAGTTGGCTTTCGACCATAGCTCAGTTCTGTGCTTGTCCTAGTTTAGAGGTCTGACAAGGGCATCTGCCCACTGTTTCTACCACCTTTCTGAGGAGGGCAGGGTCAGATTTCTTCAAATATTAATGCTCTTCATCACATTTTTTTCTTCCTTTCCAGCCTGGGAAAGAGTCCCCAGTCATTACCGTTTTCACTTCACCCCTCTACTCACTTTTGTATGCATTATAGCCTCACTTTGTCTACATCATTACATTCCTCTCTTCTGACAAGATGACCAGTTGATGCCTCAATCCTTAGCTTACTTGGCTGCATGCAGAAGTGAGCATTCGCTCCCAAATAGTCTTAGCTCCTGCTTTCCTACCATCTCTTTCATCATTTTGCTTCATTTGTCTGAGGATTCATTTGCTTTATTAATTCCCAGAATTCTTCTGAAGTCACTTCTGTTCTAGCTCTACAAAGTGACCTAAACCATGCCTACTGCTGGCTACCTACCACCTATCTACCCAAACCTCTCCCTTGAATTCTAGATCTCTAAGTATCCTTGTGCATTCGGGTAAGCACCTCACACCATCCTTGTCACATCAGTAATTTTGAGATGAATCTTATGTTTTCTAAGAAAATAACATTAAATCAATGTTATTATTTTAAAGCAAAAAAAAATCCTATGAAAAATACACAACTAGATACTGTATTTTTATCTTTTGATCAATTAAAGACCTAGGTCAAAAAAATTCCACATTTATGATGTGGAATCATGAGATTATTAAAAATGAAGGAATTTAGCCTCCATGTAGAATTTGAAAAAGAGAAATTCAGATTTCTTTGCTCAGATTCTATGGGTTGAAACATGTTGATTTGTCTGTCATTATGGTGTTGAGGTTTTCTCTGTATTTTAGTCAAAATCACTTGCCTCTCCTAATGGCAACAGGATTATGTCAACAATCCCAATCTTTTAAATTGCAAAACAAAAACTTCCAAAGAGAATATCTACCTTAATATCCCATATTAAATATTGGTATAAGTACAACTGAATGTGCACAATAGTTATAAAATTAACTATCATTGATTATACATAAATATGTATAATTACACATAAATGTGTATAATTTATGTGTAGCTAAATGGACACATTTGTAATTAGAGCAATATCTATGAGTTATTATTTAAAAACTAAAGTAGAAAAATACTTATCAATCAAGAATTGCCAAATAAGACCTACAAACATTTCATTCTCCAAAATCCTTTAAAATATAAAGTCATAAAATTTTCATATGTAGTTATTATTCATTAGAAATAATGTGAAGAAGAGAACATAAAGTTTTGTTATTGCTATATTTCAACTAATAATTTAATATAAGTTACAAAGATTTACATAAAAAAATGAATGGTGAATATCGCAGAGAGCACTATAAATAGCATATAGGACCCTTTTCTCAATCAAAGCTGACAAAGTTTATGGTTAATTTCTCTCTTTTGAAAATCCTGCCCAACAAATGTACCTCATAATTCAAATTCAAAATGTACTCATTATGAATACATCGTACCTCAAGTCAGACTGTGATACTTTTTTGTTTTATAAACAACTGGCATAGCATATTGGGGATGTCAATTTCTATTGTCATTATTGGCTCAAAATATACATGAAAATAATATGTATTAAATTATAAGTAATACAGTGTCATTTGAAAACCACATATATTTTTATGACTTCCTGGCACAAAAATTAGGTGAGAAACATATTTCTGAAACCTCTTTAATTTTGGCTTTCAGTCTAGAATATCAGTTCATCAATAAGCTATTCAGAAATTCAGCTATATGTGCCATTCTGAAAACCAACACACAAACACACACTCACAAAGATTGTATATTTAGTGGAATGCTATTAAGTTCTGTACCTTTTGAATAAGCCTATTTGTAATGTAACTAATAATAAGGATATCTGAAAGTTTCTATTAGGGGTTATCAGCATTTTGATACTAACTGTGACCAAAGAAACAATGTGGAACATTGATACAGCAATTTAATTTCTCTGGTTCATATTCAGTTTCTGTCAACATAATGAAAACTAATGTTTCATACGTGTTTTCGGCAAACAGCATTGTTCATGATTTGTTTAATGTTGATGTTTTCATGAGTGGAAAAATGAAGATTGTAAAACAGTCTAAAATCTTTGGGAGAAAAGTTACACAACAAAATAACTTATTATTAGCATAATTAAATAAAAATCCAACACCTATAATATGTTCTTTCCAGTGGAAACATTCTCAAGTTTGTTACATTATCTAATTCGACTTGATTTATTTAAGTTATATCAAGAAGTAATATGGTAAGAATGCAAGCAGTTAATTTAAATCATACATTTGCTATAGAGTCAGGATAACTTGGAGACATTTCTACTTCTTCATTAACTGGTTAAAGAATGCAAGAGTGAGTGCTATGCAACTATGAGTGCTGTAATAGTTTTTAAAGCATCCTTAGAGTTATTACAAAAAAATTAGGGCTACAAGATTAGTTTTTTCAGTAGAATGAGATTTCTTAATACATGTGTTCTGATAGACATTTTGGGGTATTTTTTTCCATTCATAATGAAACTGTCCTCCAAGGACCCAGACACCATCTTCTACAGCGTTATGTGTGTGGGGCCTAGCAGGTGAACTGGTAAATGATTCTGTGTTTGAAAAATTCTATGCCCTAAACAACAACAGTTGGACATAGCGTGTGTACCTGGACCACGTCAGAACCATGAGATTTGCTTGTGGTTACTTGATTTGGTCTAAGAAGTACCCTTTGTGCAGACAGAACTATAAGAGGCAAACCTGGGAATCATTGATGAGCATGTGTCACTGCGTAGGCTGGAGAGCAGAGACAATGAGCAGGCACAGAGAGACGGGGCCGGGTGAAGACAGGAGGAGGGTGGAGCGAGGAAGGAGGGAAAAATGCAAACGGTTAGGGACAAGAGTTGCAAGAGAAAACAGAAAGTCTAGATTCACCTCGTTTTCATAATGTACTTTTCCCAAGGACGGGCTAGATTCGTTTCTTTGGATTCAGTATTACATACCTGTGATCTTATAATCAATTCAGTGTTTTTGTTTGATCTTTGCTCATGGCTTGTTTGGTGTTGCTGATTTTTATATTTTGAAAAGTTATAAACAAGAATTGAGGGTGGTAACAGCGAGACCAAAAGTAGAGCATTCGTTTGAGAAATGTTTCAGAATAGAACCGACAAAATTAAAGCTGCTAATGATATGTAAATATGCACCTCAATCTTAGAGAAGCAAGAGACTAAAAAAGAGATAGCTAGTGTTTATTGTAAGCTAACACAATAAGTAAGCTAACAAATACAAAAATTTTAAACCTGAGATTTGAGGTTTCTAGAACCTAAAATGTAAAATCCACTCTTTGTGAATAAGTGTTACACTTAGGAAACATTAAATTGTTATTAATATGTAGTATATTATTTCATTATTGTTTATTATATAATATAAAATATAGCCTTTTAAATTTGAGAAGGAACTTTGAGATCAGGTATTTTGAAGTTTTACCTTAATTTTGAAAAGTTAAGGTTTAATCTATACCTTTTAAATATATTAATTTATAGTCTTTATGATCGCTTTTACTTTGACAGTTGAAGGTGTCAACATGTAAAAATTCTTAAACAGCATTATATTATTAAAATCATCAAAAATGTAAATTTTTATATAAAAATATAAATATAAATCAAGAACATACATTTCACTGTTTAGATTTTGTTACATATGAATTCATATAAGATGTTTGAATTAAGAAAATTATCACAAGAATGAATCTCACATTCTCTTTTGAGGATGGCAAAATATAGACACATGCGTGATATTTCAAATTTTGAATTTTACCTCATTCCATAATTAATTAAAACTGCACTTAAAACAAGGATGCATGACCTTCTTTGAATCTATTCAATAACACATTTTTATTTCTGAACTTTTTCCAACTCTAACCAGTTATACATCTTAAAGTTATAATCTTTCCTCCACTTCCTTTATAACGAAACAATTGCTGTATTCCTTTCATTCCCTTTAAATCCAAACATGTTATGTGGATTAATTTTATTCATAAGCTTTACTGCTTTAGTTATTCATTCCCTGAACTTATTGCAATTTACTACAATGTAACCACAACACTTCCAAAATATTTTACATCCAAGTACATTATTTCCCTTTTCATTAATCCCAATGAGATTTTGAGATCATTTTTGGTTACCATTACTTCTGGGGTGTCAAGTTGCACCTATTAAGAAAGGCCTGATGGGTGAGTTGTGTGTCTGTGGACAATTAACAAGAAGATTAGCAAAATGAGGCCATCGAAAAATATGCTGGCAACACAGATATCATAAAAGGAAAAATAAGAAGGACATATTTCCGTTTTGAAAGAGCTTCAGTCTGCTGTTTCCTTTGGACATTGGTCTACAGTTTTCTTGAGCCTTCTGATGCAATCTTTCACAGGCTACTCTATAAGGACCTCTCAAGGCCTTTCAAGTTGGACTGGTGCAACATCATCAGTCCTCTTGCATCAATCTTCTTCCTCCTCACACCGAGCTGAAAGTGGACATTATGGCTCTCTGGTGTACAGAAAACCATTCTGAGCTCTTCCACTTGATACCCTAAAAGCCTGCCTAATATTAACCCCCTTGCTCAATTACACACATCTTTTCTGTTGATTCTATTCCTTTAGAGAGATTTTGGTACCAGAAATGGTTCTAGAGAAACAACTGTAAGAATGGAAAATACATACAATTAAAATTCATGGTTTCTAGGAGTTTAGTGCTATGGGCTTTGTGGACATTTCCCTTCTATGGTAAAGGGTAAGCTGTTGCCTCTGGTCCCTCCCACAACCAAGAAAGAGGCACAACACCTAATGGTTCTATTTGGATTTTGGAGGCAACAAATTCCTCACGGGTGTATTACTCTGGCCCATCTGTTAAGGGACTCAGAGAGCTGCTAGTTTTGATGGGGTGCCCGGGACAGAAGAAGGCTCTGCCCTGAGTCTGGGCTGCTCTACAGAATTCTCTGCCACTCAGGCTGCATGCTACAAAACATCCAGTGGGATCTGAGTGGCAGTGGCAGATGGGGATGCTGTTTGGAGCTTCTGGCAGACCCATATACAGGAGTGAAGGCCCTTGTGATTTTAGAGCAAGGCTCTGCTATCATCAGCAGACAATTACTCTACCTTTTAAGAAACAGCTCCTGGCCTGCTCCAGGGCCTTAATGGAAAATGAACGCTTGACAGAGGGATGCCAGGTTACCATGCAACCTGAGCTGTGCATCATAACGTGTGTGCTCTCTGATCTACCAAGTCATGGACAAGTTGTTGGATAGCAACAATCAGTCATTGAAAGAAATGGTATATATGTGACATTGTCCACGAAGGTCTTGAACGAAGAAGGACACTCCGTGAAGAAACAGCTGAATGCTCTTTGTCTACCCCTTCCTGGACTGCTTTCTGTTTCACACTGTGCCCTATGACTTTGTGAAATAAACCCCTCATTAGAGAGGAAGGGAAGACTAGGGCCTGGTTTACAGATGGTTTGGCGCATTATCCAGGCACTGCCCCCAAATGGACCATTGCAGCACTGCAGCCCTTTCCAGGGACTGGTGTCCACTTTCTTTGGCTGTCTGTCACAGACTCACACCAGTGACTTCACAGTGAGCTTCTAGACCTTCAACCTTGGACTGGTGCTGTATACTTTTTTATTAATGTTCGCAATGCATGATGCTTGCATTCCTTTCGGCGCATTATCCAGGCACTGCCCCCAAATGGACCATTGCAGCACTGCAGCCCTTTCCAGGGACTGGTGTCCACTTTCTTTGGCTGTCTGTCACAGACTCACACCAGTGACTTCACAGTGAGCTTCTAGACCTTCAACCTTGGACTGGTGCTGTATACTTTTTTATTAATGTTCGCAATGCATGATGCTTGCATTCCTTTCCCTTCCCATTCTCACACCAGTGACTTCACAGTGAGCTTCTAGACCTTCAACCTTGGACTGGTGCTGTATACTTTATTAATGTTCACAATGCATGATGCTTGCATTCCTTTTCCTTCCCATATCCTATCTCTAGATCTCTTTCCCCATTTTCTTTGTTATTATTCTAGTTCATGTTTGTGCCATATAATAATTGCATTCACTGTGCATAATCGGTACATGCACTTAATGCTTAAATCTTTTTACGACACCCTGCTACCCACACCTTCCCTTCAGCCTCTTGGTTCCTTCCCATTTGCAAAAGATCTATCTCTGTTTCCTCTTATTATTCTTTTATTTTGCCCTTTATTTGTCCATCAGATTGCTAAAAATCTCAAAAACGAGGCAGTATTTAAACTTGTGGATTTGTATTATTTCACTTAGCATTGTTTTCAAAGCATATCCATTTTCCTACAAATGTCCTGAATCTATTCTTCTTTGTAGCTGAGTGGCATTCCACCTTATATAGATACCACACTTTCTTCATCCATTCATCTGCTGATGGCTCTGTATCCTTGATCCCATTTCTTCTGTGGCTTCCATCTTTCTGGGCTGAGGAACTACTGGATTTCATGCTGTCCAGCACACAGATGACTCTTGTGGCCTCTCAGACCTCTGATTCTATAAACACCTCACAAATCCTCTTGCATAATTATGCATATATTTTCCAATGATTCTGCTTCCCTAGAGAACCACAACCGATACAGTTTTTCAATTTTTTGTTTCAGTTTTTAACATAGTAAATTTCTAGTCTCTTAAATGATTAAACTGGTGGTCTGATATACCTACGTACTTTTGCAGCTTTGGTGGTTTAGCATTCCAAAAACACCTTATGAATTACAGAATTATGTACATTTTCTGCTATATTTGTCTTTTTAATATTTAAAAATTATAATGGTTTTACAGTAAAAGAAACGTACATTGTGGAAGCAGACATGCATGGAAACATTGTGGCATGAATTTGGTCATGCAACAAGAATAACTCAATGGAGGAATAGCTGCATCTCCACATTTACCTGCAAAGCAACAGTGAATTTCTTTATGATAGTCAAAAAAGAAAGATAACAATAGATGAGATCAGTTATACTTTGTTACTGAGCTTTGTGTGCAAGGATTGCCTTTCACATGCTAAACTCAAAATTACTGGCAGCAAAATTGCAGAGAAAAGGAGTTCAGTGGCATGAAAGAAATTTGGAAGCAAAAGTGGACTGTATTTCAAAGAAATCCTATAGCACTGACATTGCCAGTAACACAGTGAATGCTAATGTGTCTGTGGGAGGGGTGGCAATGTCACCACTGCAAAAAGCTCAACTATGCATAGAAAAAAGTTTTAAGACAACATCATCTGATTTCACTTATATATACCGAAAGATGACTGCTCGAGTTTTGTATTTGATGGAAAGGTAAGCAAATCTCTGAATCATAAAAAATCTAAGTGATAAGAAAGCTCTGCATCGCAGATTATATATATGTATGTATGTATGTATAATTTCATTTTTAAATGAAATTGATGGCACTTCAGATTTGAGGAAATATAACATGAATTATAAACTCCAAGAGAGTATCAAGTCTGCTGTTGATTATCCTGCCCCAGACTGAGTAACGAGGTTTAGAGTACATAAAATGGATACACTTCCTATCATGAAAAATATAAAGATAGGTTTCAAGTGATTATTGCCTTCTAGAGCTGATTGGTGATCCTGAGGTTTCTATTGAGTCCCCTGATGTGGGCACAGTATGTGGCTTTTGTTCTTGATATCTGTGAAATATTTTAAGCTCTACATGATTGACTTTAAAAGGGAATTGCTGAATTTTAAAAGCAGGGTCTCTTACAGCCCACCCCTGGGGTTAAGTCACAGCATCCTGGATTCTTTTGACATTGTTTACTCACAAAATCCTTTAAATACTTGGAGTTTTTATATAACTGTCTTCATTGTTCAGCTGGTTGTGATACATTTGGCTTTCTTGAACTATTTAAAAGGATTTCACATCAGTCCTTTAAAGACCCTTAAATCATTTCATTGGAATGCTTATATCTCTGTTATCCCTATCTACCTCTTTGATCTGACAGAATTCTATTCTATATTCATCCTTTATTTTTTAGTATCTTGCATATCACAGTCATACCTGATATAGTCATTAAAATTGCATGTGATAAGTTTTTCCATATCTTTTATAAAGCTTTTTTCTGGTTCTATAATTATGACCTGCTATTACGCTATATTGTAGAGTATATATTTGTTAAGGTTAAAGCCAGTGGAGATTGCTATTCCTTGTGTAAAAAGCACTCCCAAATATCACAGGTATAGAGAAGCCAGCAGTTGTCACCCTAGATCTGCCGTTACCTGTTTCCCTGTTTCTCCAGTGTGGAGTCAGGCAAGAAATCTCACTGAGAGCAGAGGGGAAAGCGTCTGATCTGTGCTGATGCAAGTACCTGCCTCATTTTCATAACATTTTGCACACTAGATGGCGCCCCTACTGCTTTCTCTGCGGGGGCCTTGGCATCCAGCTGACGGTCTCCACCTTCTCCATTTGGACTCTCTATGAAGGAATAGCTGTTTTCTGGCTGCCTGCTTCTGGGAGTACCAAGACAAGCCAAGACGAGCCAATGTCCCTGAGCCTCTGATCCTGTGTGAGTACCAGAGCCTGAGTGCGAGATACACAGGTGGTTCACAGGGAACCGGAATAGGATACTGCACTCTCATGTAACTCATACCATGAGAGAAAGACATGCTATAAGTCTTCCAGTGAAATCACTTTGCCTTTTTTGGGGTACTGGGGATCGAACTTGTGACCTTCTGCTTGCAAGGCAGAAGGCAGAACCACTGAGCTAAATCCCTGGCCCCCTCACTTTTGTCTTTTTAACGTATTATCTGTGTCCTCCTTGATGATGGAACACAGGTCGGAGAGGGTTAGCATTGCAGAATTTCCAGGTCTTTGATGAGAAAGTTGCCTACTGGTGATCCTCACCCCTGTGCCTGGCTGTTTTTTTATGTGGCGTGGGGTGTCCCAGAAAGGCCCCACCTACTTCTCTCAGGCCTGCCCCGCAGCTCCTAGAACACCTTTCCTACTCAGTCTTTGGCTAGGACCCCTGCCCATCATTTATAGTACAGAAAACACAACTCTTGCTGCCTGGGTGAAACAAGACATATGTTTTCTTTTTTTCATAGCTTAAATTCTAACTGGACAAATTTTTCTTACAAGCAAATCTAAACGAATTTTGAGGTGTTGATTTGTATATCATTTATGCTTCACTTTTTTTTAGTAGGAAATGTGGTTTTCTTGGACTTGGATGCTGATTATAGCCACAAAATCCCTTTATTTGGAAGGCACTTTGTAGTTAGTAGTGTGATTCCTAGTCATTCAGACAGACTGGGCTTTTGTTTGGGACATAGGCTTGTTGGCAGATGTTCACGAGTTGTAATGGTAGTTCTGATGCCGTTGTAATGTGGCCTTCGACCACTCAGCTCCTCTGTCTGTGACAGATTCTACTACAAAGCAGAATTTCCAAGGATTACTTTCCAAACAGGGTTTAGCAGCAGTACAGAAGAACAGGCATCTTCAATTACACCATCGACTTGTTCTGTGAAGTGGTACTTTTCTGGAATTCAAACAAAGACATGAAGTTGGAACAAAAGAACCTTACCTTACCTATTTGCTATAATACTCTTGGTTCTTCGGCACTAATCAAACGATGTCTCTCTACCGTCACACAGCACACAACTGAAGGAGGGTGACCCCTGCCTCCGTATGGCCAAGGTTCTCTGCAGCCTTTCTAGGTGGAGCATTATCACTAATGGGTAATTTGTATCTTCAGGGCAATGCATTGTTATTATTAATTACTATTGTCTGACCCCTAAGAACGTGGTTAGTGAGGAAACAACACCAGAAGGAGGCTGTGTAGCTGCTGACAGCTCTGTGTGCTCTAGGCAGTGCTGAGAAGGCTTCTGGTATCCTAAGGACCTGTAGTTAAATATTTTCCAGGTGTTGGTGCTGGGGTTGTTGTTCACTGGTAGAGCATTTGCCTAGCACATGCAAGGCCTTGGGTTAGATTAAAAAAAAAAAAAAAAAAAAAAAAAAAAAAAAAAAAAAAAAAACAGAAAAACAACAACCAACAGACCAAATTTTAAAAATATGTTCATAGATTCAATGATGAATGTAACTGTACTGTATACCTAAAAAGCACCAAAAAAATTAATGAAAAACAACCAAATTCATAGATGTTCAAGCTGCATGTGATAAAAACATCCCATGATTCTTTCTGAGTAGCTTATTCTCACTTA
>NW_022900947.1:50738131-50801800 GCF_012274545.1 Fukomys damarensis
ATATAAACATGCACATATGCACATAACATAGAGATAGTGGGTATTATGGGAGACCGAAACAACAAAATATTATTTCTCCCAGAGGTTTTAGGGAAGGAAGTGGTCTTAACATGATTTTAAAGGCCTGGAGCAACTAATAAGATTCAAATTTTTCAAAAGTTAAAAATGGTTTTGGGGGGATTTAGCTTAGTGGTTCCACTGCCTACCTCACAAGCTTAAGGACCTGAGTTCGATCCCCATACTAATAACAAAAACCAAAACCAAAAATGGTTCTGGCAAAGATAGACAAAAGGGGGGAAAATCTAAAGAAGAGTTAAAGAAAGAATTCCAACAAAGTGGAGAGTCTCCTGGAGAGGTCAATTTGCTGTCTGTAAAGTCTCAAAAGGGCTGTTTTCCTGGTGAATTTACTTACAACCAAGATGTGGATCCCAATATTGTACATATGGCCATCCCGATGTAAGGGAGCATTGAAATATCTTTCAGGGTAGATTCATATAACTCTAACCCAGAAATGGATGAAAATCAGAAGAGCAACTTATTGACAAGAATGTAACTGATAAATATAAATTTTGCATGAATGATAGCCTCACATTAAGAAAACAGTATGTCCTATACCTATTGGCAAATCTCTGTTATTAGCTAAATTATATATGGGGAGTTGTTCAATTAGCATTGTCATAGAAGCTAGGAATTACTTTCATAATTTAGTTCTATTAGCAGTCGAAGGGAGTGAAGGTTTTACAAGGGCAGATATAATATTGGAGACCTTGGCCAGGGTTTTCAGTGGTTGACCAAAATGTCTGTTTATTGAATTTGCCTTTTTGATTGCTTTCTCTCTTCCTTTCACATTTTTGAACGATACGTTATTTGTTTGCTTCTACTAATTATTTCTGTTACACTGTGTATAAACCTGGGGCTTTTCTACTGCTTTTAATTGACTTTGCAATCTCCCATTTAATGCTGCTTTCATACTTTATCATTCAGAAAACAAATGTATTTCTGGGCTGGGGATTTAGCTCAGTGGTGCCACTGCCTGCAAGCGCAAGTAAAAAAAAAAAAAAAAAAAAAAAAAAAAAAAAGTATTTCTTTTCCTCCTCCTTTCCTTCCCTCTGTTGTCAGAAGCACTTCTGCAATGAAATGTTCAAAATATGCCTTTTGAATGGAGGTCAGCTTATTAATCCTCTGTTTTACAGGTACCAGAACTCATTCCATCAATTTCATTTCATTTTAAAAAAAAAACCTTTTTCACTGTTACTGCTTAATAGCTGCTGAAATTTCTTGCTCTACCTAATTTCTAGTTACTTAAAATATGAAGAAAGAAAAGTAAAACAGGTAAATGTGAAATGTTTGACTGTATAAACCTGTATACAGTGTTAATCCTGCTTGAAATTTGTGCACATATATCCAAGATTTCACTGTGAGACTGGCCCAAGAATGGCAGAAACTGATACAAGAAAGACACAGTGGGCTTAATCCTGAAAGCTTTAGGGATTCTGAACATTTTGCCCCTTTTACATGGCAAGAGAGAACAATGCTTAATTTTTGGTTCAGGTCTTTTCCTGCCTACTTTTCTGGCCTCCTCTTTCTTTTTGATGATTTCTTTTATTTCCAGGGCCTCAACAATACCTCTACCTGATAATTTCTTTCTCCGGGTATTTCTAATCCTTCTCAAACCTTCATCTATGTAGCTCATACTTTCACCCATCGTTTCATATAGGAACTGTCATGTGGTCAATGCCTAGCATGTGCCAGGCGTTACCTGACAGCCTTTTAATAAAACAATGTCAACAAGATCTTAGATTGATATGAACAAAAATGCCAAACACAATCCATGCTCAGAATTTCTGCCTTGGTCTCTTAAACCATTTGTTTTATTATCACTGACTGGGTAATTTGTAAGGAATGAAATGTACAAGGAATTTACAGTCCGGAAACTGCCACCACCAGGATGGAGACACTAAAAGATTTGGTGTCCTCATCGCTCCATTACTGCTTCCAAGATGGTGCCTTAAAAGTGGCATTCTCCTGAGGGGAGAAGCACTCTACCTCACATGGGAAAACAGCAGAAGAGGGAGAGGCCACTGCTCTAAGCCCTTTTATAGTTACATAGGTCAGTTAATGACAAGGAAGCCCTTACAATGTAAAGCTGCAGAAGAGGCCCCATATTCCAACACCAGAGAGGTGGAAATTACTTTTCCAGCACATGAGTTCTGGGGCACGTTCCGATCATAGCAGTGGGTTATCACACTGCAGGAAGTCTTTTCTCCCATCAGACTCTCTGCCTTCTGTCTCATTTCTGTTGACACACTTTTCAAATGTCACCTCCATGGAGACAATTCCTCGGACCATGCTATTTAAATTAATTTCTTGCTTCACTTCACAATACTCTCTTTTCCTTTGGCCAGTTACATCTTTTGCCTTGCATAACACTACTAATCTTTGACATTATGTGTGAAAATATGTATTTTTAACCTTGTGCAATACATATATGTGCATATACTTATGTAGGTACTGCAGATTTGGGCTCATTTACCTACTCTTTGCCCCCAATAATGTCAGTCCTATGTCAGCAAATGTTCAGTCTCTTTTGGTTTTCACTGTGTCAGCACCATCACTCCAAGCCCTGGCACGTGGTAATTTTCTGTAACTGTTTGTTGAGTGACTGAACGTGTAACTAATTCCCTAAGTATAGTTCAGATAAATTAGTTAGCCTGGGTTGCAGAACAAATATCATTGTTCTTTAAAGATGTGTTATTTTTTTCTCATGAAAAATTAATGCTTTAAAACTTGGACCTTTACTATAAAATAATGTCACTTTATATTGCTGAACCTGTGACACCCTCAATTTTTATCACATAATCACACAAAACAATACCAATACCAATTAAACAGTAGTAATTGAAGGAAGATAACAATGATATAAAATATTTGAGTACTGTCTTTGGATCTGGCAATGGATGGAAGGGTCTCTTTGGCTCTATTTCTCTCAAATTTCTTCACAATATGTACCAAGCATTATTATGAGCACTGTGTATAGATTGTAAAACTGAAGAGAAAAACAAAATTTCCCAGAATTCATTGAGGCAAGCACAATTTCTCAAAAGCTGCAAAGGTGTCATTTCCCCTTGTGCTGGACTGTGTTGTTCATGGTCCGTACTGCTCTTAGTCACATGTAAGTAAGAGGGCAGTTTATTGTGTTCCATGACTGCACCCACCACTGTTTTGAATAGGCAGAAAAAGACGTTTTTGGTCTAAGTGAAGTTACCCAAAGACTCATGAGTTACTCAAAAACATGACATTAAGTTCCTGTTGAGGGCTGCTGTGTTAGTCCCAGGTTCCATAGGAGGGACACATTTCCAAGCAGCCAAAGGAGTCACAGTTCTTGTGTCCACCTAAGGCTCTCTTACTGGTCCGGTACCTTGATTGCCATTCTTTTGAGTTGATGTATCATCTGGCAGTGATCACTCATGAGTCACTGACGGTACAGGGAGATGTGGGGGAGCACGTGTGGCCGAACTGTGGCATGTAGCTTGGCCCCTTGCACAAAACACCCCAAGTTCAGTGGCTTAGTCAGTTTCCCATTGCTGCGACACCCATGACTCAAAAGCGAGGCTTAATGTGGTTCGTGATTTCAGGTTTTCGGTGCATGATTAGCTGGCTCCAAGGTAGGAAGACCACAGTGTAAGGGTGCCGTGGAACAAAGCTGCTCACTCATAGCATCTCGGAAACAGACTAGGGGAACAGAGCCCAAGAGAAACTGACCAGGAAACATAGACAGCTTGCTGGTCATACTTTACTCATCACCTGGCAGGAGACTCTAAAGCCAAGTGGGTTGACAATTCGCATTACTGTCATTTTTGGTCTCTTGCAAAAGATAACTATCTGCTGACCAGATGGCATCTGTAGCCTGTTGGACCCTGTGAGCTTGTTACTTTGTGGGGTAATCAGTAAATCACGTCAGACCATTAGGAGGCATGTCCCTGAGCCACGGGAGAAACCAAACAATTCCTGAAGGCTTTCCTCTTCCTTCTGGTAAGCTTATCACTGGTTCATGGACCTTATTTGTCCTTTGGGGTCCTGTCTGGGCAAGTTTCAAAAGAGACCTTTCCCTTTGGTAATTGAACTCTGCTGAGCCTTTCCAATTTCCTGAATGGGGTTTTTTGAGTGCAATTTGTAGGGTTTCCTATGACTCACCAGCTACCACTTAGTCTCTATCAGTGCTCGATAAAAACCAAGGAGGTGCCATTAAAAAGGGATGCATTGAGAAGTTACCATGGACCATCTATGTGTCCAAACTCAGAGATTGACACACCCGAGTAGCAGTGTATGGTTGTTACAATTTCCTATCATTATCTATGGAGACTGAATACACCTGTAACTATATTACACTAGCAGGTCCTAAAGATTCCAATCGCAGTGTCTAAGCCATAATTTATTGAGTATTTTCCAAGACCTGCTGCTGCAAAGAGCCTCCTTTCATTTAAAGTTTAAAGTTGGTTACTTTGTTGGTCACTTTGACTAAGAGGCTCAGAAGAATACCCAGAAGGCACATATGATGTTTCACTCTACAGTGAATCCTACCAGTTTGAGGGCTTCCTTTCTACTATTGGCTGCAGCCAGAGTCAATAAATTTTGTTCGATTGTATCTGTTTGTGCCCAAGTAGCATTGGCATTTGGCCTTCCAGAGGCTGTTGTTATTACTCAATGCCCAGAGCCTTTTAGACCAGCCAAACTGGCTTCTTACACTGTGACAGATGGGATGTAACACTTTTATCAGTAGGGAGTTTGAATTAACAAAGTTAAGTTCATTTTCCAGTCACTATGCTTCTGCTTTTGTGGAGTTAACCCTTGGGGGGATTGGGTTGCTTAGAAGGCAGGTAGGAATGGATATGCCCCTCTCTTACAGCTCTAATTCTTAGCTGTGAGGGGTCTACCACTTCAGGTGGCAGCAAATTTCTGGGTTGGCCAAAGGAAAGAATGAAGTTACTCATACTTCACTCATTAAGGAAACCAACAGGAAATGTTCCAAAGGGCCCCAGACTCATACAGACAAACACAACAAGCAGAGAAGCACCATTTTGTCCCAAAATCTCCACAAGTTGATTTTTTTTCCCTGAAAGAGATCTGGAAAACTTGTTATGTGAGCACCATAAAAATAAATTCTGAATTCCTCTCTTAAATCTTCATCTTGCAGAAATGTTAGGATCATTGCCTCCAGTGGCAACTCAGACTTTAGCCCCTGTGAAAGCTTGCTTTACATGTGTTGGTTCCCTCTCAGATGCCCCAGGGTCGATCTGAGCTCACTCTTCCTGAGTTCTTCAGCCCTAAGAATGAGCAATCACTTAGCTTCCAAATACTGGGAGTGCATGCACAGGGCCTGGCCAGACTCTGTCCCCTTGGCTGATGTAAGGACCCTGGGTGACACCAGGGGTGAGTATGCCCCAAATTGCTCTGCCTATAATCTTACTCTTTGCTCTATTTCAATTTTATTTTGAAGGTCCACTGGGCAGTGCTTACCAGTACTCAAGTTATACAAAGCAGAAATTACTGTAGACAGCAGTGAATGACAGAAATCTAGATTTCATGACAAACTAATCTCCCAAGGATCAGGACCCTGTTACCCTAGGTGGAGTGGTAGAGGTTTTGTCTGTATTTGCCCCTGCATTATAGAAGAGTGACTCCAGAAAGCAGCTTTCTGTGGGTTTTATACCCTGGAGGCGACATTATGTCCTAGGCTAAAGTAGGGAAGCACACATCACTTTTAAGGCTGAGGGGAAGAGACCCTGACTTTTCTGCCCACTCCCTCCTCCCTCTGGTTGTGGCATTCCTAGTACATGCTAAGTTTGTTCATGAGAACTGAAAGCAAGAAAGCGGGGAGAGGGGAGAACCAGGTCCCTCCAGGCCCAGCTGGAGGCCTATCTCCCACTTCACGGTGGGTGGGGAGCCAAGACAAGAGCCTGAGCTGCAGGGTTGTATCAGAGCACTGGTTTATCTTGTGGAGAGTTGAAGAGGTTCCACATTTTATACAAATACATCTTATCTCTTACAAGAACTCACATTTTCTAGTTATGCAAGGAAGAGAGAGGGGAGCAACAATGAATTTTAGATTTGAAGTCTAAATTAAAGACTACTGGTCATAATGCAGAGTACAATGTTTAATTAATAGTCTCTGTCTTGAGAATCAACTTTAGTCATTTTATGATTAAATTCTCTTAGTTTGAGCCTAAAATGGAACCTACTTATTTAAAAATCCCAGGTAGCCAATATGATACATTTTATTTTCTAATTGCACTGAAATTACTCCGATGGAAAGAAAGGCTTATAATTTTAATTTTCTTCTTAATGGAAGAGGATCTATGTTCTCTGTTTGGATGAATTTTCTGCAAGAAAATTTCAGCTAACACCTTATTATATGATTGAAACTTGCCTAAACATTTATACCTTTTTTATAGACAAGTATGAAATATTTATATCTGTGTCCTTTATTTTATGGCAGGTATTCTATTGTGACTCAAACTATAGACATGTAATTCTTTATTCAGAGTATGATTACTAGCAGTCTGATTTCCTCCTAACATCTATCTATTGCAATATTGTTCCTCTGGCATAATGTGGCTGTAACAAGATTTTGAAAACATTGGATTTTTGGCAACTTGGAGACTTGAATCATGGTTTGCAAACCTTTCATTGTTTTCATTTCAAATTCTGCACTGAAAATACAAGTACGCATATGTGGTTAGTAAATGTGTTTAGTTGGTGTAAAAATATACACTAAAATATAAGAATTTTGTAGCACTTGGGATGGAACCCAGGGGCACTCTAACACTGAGCTGGAACTTCAGCACCCCCTACCCATGCTTTTTGATCTAAAGTTTCACTAAGTTACCCTGCTGGGACTCATACTTCTTATCATCTTGTCCCAGCCTCCCTCAGTGCTAGAGTTACAGTCATGAGCCACTGTGCCTGGCTTAAAATATAGGCTTTATCATTCGTAATCTTTAAGTTTTGAGCTCCAAAGTCTTCGTTCACTGGTTAACACATTGTTGTATGCTGCACAGACTCCACGAGTTATGCTGATTTTAGCTATATGAAAATATTCAGTCTTTGCAGAATAGTGTTTCTGTCACTGATGTGACCTTGATCTGCACTCTGTGGGAATAAGGAACATACAGTGTACCTATATAAGTGTGCGTATGAGGTGCTGTATTTCACTGTTCTAGGCAACTAATGATACTTAGAGTGAAACAATGAATTGATAGAGCTCACCAATTATTCATCATAGAAAATTCAGTGGACCAATAAAAATATGATGTCCTTATTTTAGAGTATAGACAGACTTCAAGAATGACCCTCTATATCATCAATTTAAGAAAAGTTTTTCAAACCTGTATACTAATCCCATCAACAATATGAATCAGCATGCAAAAAATAATTTGCATTTATTTGGATGCTTATATATGTAACCTATTTGGAAATACTGCATTATTTCTCCTTTTTATTCACAAGCCTACAGTTGGGGGTATTTTGGGAAATGCATTTGATTATTTTATTGAATGAATTTCATTCATCCTATTTTAACATAAACCAAGCCTTATTGAATTTTTACACTTATTAATATCGAAAGTAATAAAAATTGACATAAAATTGTAAAACAAGAGCCACTTTCTGAAAATTATATTGGCATACAAAAATATCAGTGTTGGTAATAAAGTTAGTGGGTATTTATCTGTGCTTTCCTGGCTACACCAGGACACCCTCACTCGTATGGCTTTTCATAAGCTGTGGCTTGCCAGGCCAATTCACTTGCAACTCATGTTGTACAACTTGAGCTCAGCTCCTTGGGAGAGTATTGGGTCCAGCAAATCTTGGGCATGCTCGAATGTACCTGGGAATACCAGATGATGATGATGATGATGATGATGATGATGATGATGATGATGATGATGATTGTTGTAGTCAGGGTTTTGGCAAGGGAATACATTTAATACAGGACACATAACTTAGGATTATTTTATAATATTTACCCCAAAAGTCAAATACAGAGGAATACAAGAGATTAGCCACACACTAGAGGCCTAAAGAATCTAGCCAAAGCCCTGGACCCCACAGCAATGTCCCACATAAGTCCAGTTAAAGGCTTAGAGTTCAAAGCAGTGTCCTCTACAAGCCCAGCCAGTGGCCTGGAGCAACTGGCAACGTCACATGCTTGTCCGAATTGAGACACCTAGAAGGCCCAAAGGCCAGTGTTGGAAGCCAGAAAACCTGCACCATTGGAATAAAGGATTTGTGTAACCAGCCTGAGGGATCTATATTGGAACCAGGAAGTTATGTTCACTCTGAAGAGTGCCCAAGAAGAGCAGCAACCATATCCAGAGACATTGAGGCCCTCTGCCTCAGAGGAGAACAGCCAAGTTCGCATCAGGAAGACTAAAAGCCCCAAGCTTCTCCTAGAAAATCAACAGCACCCAATTTTCCCTCTAGTTCTCTTTTTATGGCTATTTGCAACAATTCTCAGGTGGATCTTCCATGCCCAGACCTCAATGATTTAGGTGAATGGGGCATTACAAAATTTTCACCAATTAATCCACCACAATGATGTTAAAGAAAAGATATAATAATAAAACTATTAATTTTTTAAACTACTTAGCCATATTACAGACTAGTTTTTGTATATTAAAAGCAGGGAATTCCTTCAAGAGGTCTAAAAGTTGAACATGAGCCACCCTTTCACAGAAGAAAAGTTCATCATTCCATAGGCTCATGGGGACAGTTTTAAAAGTTTTAGAATATTCTTTGCAGCATTGCTAACATTTTTCCTTTCTGAATGTTAGGAAGGTTGCATCTTTGATGTTATGGTTTATCTCTAGATATTTCCCCAAAGCCTCTGTGTTCACAGTCAGGACTTTAGGGGGTGATTGGGTCATGGGGGCAAGATACTAAAAAACAGGTTAGTTCACTGGTGAGTTTAGAGCTAAATATGACTTTGGGAGGGAAAGCCTGTTTGGAGGAGGTGGTCACCGGGGACATGGCCTGGAAGGGTCTACCTCCCTTCCTCCTTCTTTCATCTCTCTCTGTTTCCTGATGCTGTCATGCCCTTCTGCCATGCCATCCAGTGCTGGAGCAAGCCAACTATGGACTGAAATCACTACTGACTGTGAGCCAAAACAAACTTTTCCTCCCTAGACCCATAGACGTTTGGTATTACGTCTCAGCAACAAGAAAGTAACTAGACACCAGGCTACAAGACTATTGTTCTTCTAATAACTTGAGTGATTACATAATGCAGTTATGCCATGTTACATCACATTTGTTGTCTGATATACAATTTGTAATTGGCCGTTGTATTATATCAAATTTTGGTAAAGTTTTATATATTAAAGAGGATCCTACATGAACAGTAATTGGGCTCTGTTTGTAATTAAATTTTATTGAAAAAATGTTTTTATAGCTCTACACACTTTTCTTGTCCTTGCTTCCCTGAATTTTTGTAAAAACTAAGATAGAATGAATACTCTGTAGAACTATAGAAAATGAAAATACTTTATAGTAATATGATATGCTAACATTTTCAGTTATTTCTTGTATAGTATTGAAAATAGTGAGTTATTCTACAAACTGGCCAAAATTACATTTGGCTATCATAGACAGAGTTAGTTGGTACAAATATAGTTAAGGTTTAAATCCTTCTTAAGTCCTTATGGATTCAACTTAATGGCCCAGTGAAATTTTATGAACTAAGTGTCCTTGTATATTTATGATTCAGTCACTCTCAAGGACCCTAGAAATGCTTTTGTAATTTTACATGAAGCATTTCAAAGTGACCCTTGAGTAAGATATACAATTTAAGAGTGCTAGCTCATATGAATAAAATTATTCCACAAAGAGCCATCTCTGAGATAGATGTCCTAAGTCCATTATGCTAATCAGATCACATAAAAAATAAATAAATAAATAAGTGGATGCTCTCACTTTCTAGCAAAATCACCCATGTTGTTGTGGTCATAAAAACTATTAAAGGGGTTCTTCACACTATAAAAATGTAACATTTTCTATGTTATCTGTCATCATTTTTTAAATGATGTGAAAAAATATTTCTAAGGATTGTTTTCTCCTATGGTAGATACCAGGAAATGGTTATGCCTATAGTCTTAAAACTCAAAGAAAAGAAGTGCTTTAACTATGTAAGGCACAAAGTTCTGGAAGTGTGGTATGTACATAAGCAAAAGCATATGTAGAGACTTAGAAAACTTCCACCAAATAATTGAGAAGAATTTGTCCCTTTGCCATTAGAGTATGGAGATAGACATAAAAAAAAAAAGCCCACATAAGATGAAAACGTAGATCCAGATGTAACACATGCTCAATCAATTTCATGTACCTTGTCTTGGATATTTTTATCTCTGAATTTCCCCAAAAAGCTACTGCTGGGGCCCAGCAGAGTCCAGGCACTATTGAGGAAAACTAACAGAATAGTTTCAAGATGAAATGATTGATGCTATTCAGTCAGACAAGCAACAAGAATTCAGGAACTTGTCTCAATAATAGTTCTGTTATGAATCAAACAAATAACTTTGTGCATCGAAGTACAGATCTTAGATAAGAAGACTATGAAATATAACAACAGAAAAGGTGGGATTAAGAGGCTTAAACTACATTTTATGTAACTCTTTTCTTTTCGTTCCTGATTTTATTCTATGTATTTTGTAGCCATAGTGCTGACAACCAGTGCGTGGCTCTGTACTCGATAAATATTTGCTAAGTGACCAAATGTATGAATGTAAGAATGAAAGGCAATAGAGTACCCTGGATAACAGGATCAATAATGTGATTGTGAAGACTTGTTTCTGTGAGCACACACTCAACACTTCCCAAGTTCTGTATATAATAATTTCCCAGCAGTGTTTTCAGCCTTGCTGCAAGTGGCTGCCTTGCTTTTTCTGATGATAGCTATTTTTTTTCTCATTGCACAATGAACCACTCTCGTCCCATTCAACTCCTCAGAGGTGATGTTACTGATTTGCAATCTCAGTTCCTTTTATGTATTTCCTTTGCTAGTGTGAAATATTTACTTAACTATAGTAAATTCTCTTTAATATGTATGCATATACATGAAGGGACTGTGTTGTCAGAAGTCTCACGACCTAATGTAAAATGGCAAATTCAGACAAATTGTAATTACTATCTGTTGACTTTCCTCCCAGTTTTCCCTCTTAAATGTGCTGTATTAAAGAGAATATCTGGAGAAGCACTAAAATTATCAAAATATTTACTTAATATAATGACTTTTAACAGAAGAACAATATATGAAAATAATCATTCTTTTCCATTCAATTTGTAGAAAACTAGTTGTATTCTACTATATTTCAACTATATTCTGAGAGTCAAGGTTGATTTACAACAAAAACTAAATATACATATAATTGTACCTAAGTTATGGAATGAATCTGTGTCCAACAATGAATATATGGATCAATGAAAGCTAGGATAAATGTATATAATATAATATTATTCAGTCTCAAAAAGAAAATTACATTTATGAGTGAACCTAGAGAACGTATAGTGCGGTAAGCCAGCAAGCAATACAATGCATGGACTCATTGTACTTTGATGATACAAGAGAGAGTGGAAGGGTGATTTCTAGTGGTTGAAGGGTTCTGGAAACACAGCGATGATGCTCACAGGTGTAGTATTAGTTATCCAGGATGAACACTTCTAGAGATTTAATGGAAAGCATAGCTAAAATACTGTATTGCATACTTGAAATGTAAGAAAGTAGATTGTAAGTGGTCTCACTGAACACACACACCCACACAACAGATACACTAATTAGGTGATCAAGATCATTTTCAAATTTATTTCTATATACTATTCACTATAAATACAATATTTATTTGTCAATTATATCTCAGAAAACCAGAGAGCATCAATAAAAAGAATGAATAAATTAAATATAATAATTCCAATCAATTCTAAAATTCCTAAAGACTATTTTACCTCATTCTCATGGGCATTGGGGATATTTATTAAAAATGAAGAGAGGGTCTGGGGCTTAGCTCAGAGGTTCTGCCACCTGCCTTGCAAGTGCAAGGACATGAATTCGATCCCTGGCACCAAAAAAAAAAAAAAAAAAAAGAGAGAGAAATTGTTAACTATTCCATTCTACATTTTGTTTTAAATTATAATGTAACTTGTGCTGGGCATGCAGGCGCACACCTGTAATCCCAGCACTCGAGAGGCTGAGGGAGGAGGATCACTGCGAGTTCAAGACCAGCCTGGACTACATAGTGAGTTCCAGGTCAGTCTCAACTACATAGTGAGACCCTGTCTCAAAAACAACAACAACAACAAAATGCTTTATATTCTAACTTGTTACTAGGCAATTTTTTAATTAAAATGGCTGAATAGTAAGTATTTTAGTTTTTTGGGGCAATATAAAGTGTCACTGCTACCTTTGTAATACAACAATAGTCATACATAATATTGGATCATGATTGTATTCCAACAAAACTTTATTTACAAAATGCAACTCCTGAATGCAGTCTACTGATCTCAACTATGTACAATGTACAAGTTTATAATATGAAGGAGTATGATAAAAGTTACCTCAGCCTTAAAATTGCCTGTTTTTTATGCAAATTTGTTTTCTAGATTTTGAGACCCCTGAGGAGATATGAATAATCATATTCTGCTCTGTGCCCCTCTAAGTGAGAGAAGGCTATACCCTTATTTCAGCCTCAGGCACCTCTTCAGGCCCCAGCTTGTGATGCTGCCTATTAGCAGGGCAGCAGCAGAAATAAGAGATGTCAGCAGCTCACCTTTGAAATTCATAAGAGGAATCTTGAAGGCGTAGTGCACCTTACTGGACTATGTGTAACTGGGGAAGCATTTTCCTTTACAGGAGCCAGCAATTTTTCAAAAACATTAACAATGATGCATGGTGGCTGTTTGGGCAATTCCCCTCTTCTTGTGCATCTCAAAAACCATGGTGAGCATCTCCTCTACAGGGAGATGATTTGCTAAAGCATCACATTTTATAGAACTGTTATGAAGCGGAGTGACAATTTTAAAACTTGCTATTGGACCTCATGTCACTCAGTGGTCAATAAAGGAGACTTCATCGAAAGGGCGAAGGGAAAGTTTTTTCTCCAGCCACAGTGAATAAGACATTCTATCCCCTGAGAGACAGGATCAATCCCTGTCCTAAGTCTGAGCAGGTAAATGAAGACAAACTACTGAGTCTTTGGAACCCCTAAGGGTAAGGGATCAAAGTCTGGGAGGAGGTGAAAGAAAATGAGCCAAAACAGATGCCCCTGAGTCAAGGCTTTATTGGAGGAAAGAGCCCCTGGGCTACCTCAAACCATGGTGAGAGAAGGCGAGACTAACTCCGTGAGGTTTATATAGGGAGGTGAAGTGGGGAGAGCATTGGGCGAGATGAGCAATGGGAAGTCAGGTGATTGGAAGGGGAGGATCACATGGGTATCAGGGTAGAGCAACAAGTTAGGTTTTGCCTCTCCAGAGAGGGTAGGTTTAACCGCCCCCCCAGGGGCTCATTTCCATAATCGGGACCAATTTTAGGAATGGGAGCCATTTTAGAATGTAGGACTGTTAGGGTCATTTTGTCTGGTAGAGAACTCTATCGGGAGGAATGAAATGGGACTGAAGAAATAAAAGCTAGGCAGAGAGGATACAAGAAAAATCATAATGTTAAAAAAGAAAGCTGGAGCTCCAGGACACAAGACCCATTCTTTGTTTCCTCTTCTCCCAATACACATTATGCCTGAGCAACTCCCTTTCACCTGCAAATGGGTCCCGCCATTCCCTTTTTCTTTGTGAATGATCCTCCTTGCACAGAGCACCTTTTCCTCTTTAAATTAGGGTGTCCCTTACCAGTAGACTATTATCTTACTATGGTGGGACATCCCCCCCGCCCCACCAAGATCAACTCTGTAGATGCGTTATGGAGGAAACTTTTAGGGATGGAGTGCCTATATGGTAGATAGGTGAGTTAATCAGATATCTTTTAGGTAGTTAGACAGGGCCAGCCCAGGAGGAGCCAACATGGAAGATAAATAAGACACATTCACTGAAGGCCAGCACTGTAATAGAAGAGAAACTACCATACCCTTGTGCATCCCTTAAGGATGAACACCAGTGATTAGTATTCTAAACAGGTTTTAATCACCTAGTGGGGGAGCAAAACCTTACCCATTCCTTCCTGGAAAAATCCCTGACTGAAAAATCTTGTACACTTTCTATGGGGCTTCCTTCTCCATTGGATCCCCATTTAATCAATATTACCTAAGCAACGATACTTGTTATAATCCTACTGGCTGATCATAGTTTTGTCCCACCTTATAATTTCCAACTGAGCTAATATTACCTAAGATTGTACTTACAATTTTACTAGTTGACTTGAACCTGCCTCATCTCGTGGCTTTGCTCCATATACAACCCCTGGGAAATAAGGTCCTGATCAACCCACTTTCCAGTCCCCCTTCTGTCAGTCTTAGACAGAAACTACCTTTCAATAAATTTTTCCTACTCTTAACCTCTATTCCTAGAATTCATTCTTTGATTTTAGAGAACACCAACTCACGCTTTAGGTATCTAGCAGGTTTGAGAGTTACATCTATTCCCCCTATATCAACCAAACTGCAACACAAAACCCACTTATTTATTGCGAAGTGCCAGTACTGCAATTAAACCTTAATGCTGAGGTTTTAGTTCAGAAAAAACAACTGATACACTTGGCTCACGTGCCAACAGAGAAGGCTTGCATGCCTGCTATGCTACATGTTCTCCCATCACTGCTATAGATAATCAAATTCCACATATGTCTACAGACAAAGACACATAAATACTTCCTACTCCACACCATAGCACATCTCATTTTTCCAAGTGCGTGGTCCACACTTTTTTCTCCTTTTTTTTTTTTTTTTTTTTCCTTTCGTGGTACCAGGCATCAAACTAGGGACCTTGTGCTTGCCTGGCAGGCATGGCCTTACTGGGATAAATCTGCTCTTGAGTGTGTCTTAAAATCTCTGCCTAACAAAGCCTTCTTATGTCTCTTACAGATGCATCCTAAAAATCCTTTTTTAAAGATGGAAGTCAGGAAACCTGAATTTATTCTACGAAAATGTGGGTTAGGCTTCTATTATAGCCATAGAGACTACCTGAGACCCAGCCCAGTGAGACATAGATACTAAACTTTCTATCTTTGTATCTTATAATGCCGGGACTTAAAAGGAAATAACAATATAAGAAAAAAACATAAATCTCAACCTCTTAAAAGTCAAATACTCTGAGTTCATGGCTCACAACATGGAGGAACAAAGCTATAAACCAAAGGAGGAATTTAGAAGATGTTTATTCGAAATAAACAAAGGAAGAATAACTCTTGGATTTCCAGGAGTTCCAAACAGGTGGCCACTGAGTCTTTTTGTCACAGGTAATTTTTATAGCAAAGTCACACTGGGGGTTCAATGGGGGTCAAACTACAGTCAGTCTATAGGATTATAAATATAGTTGCTTAGCTAATATTGACCCAATAGGCAAATGAGTCACATAGCAAGGTTACATGAAAAGAGCAAAGGAATTCTTGAACAACAGGGGAGTATGGGTCCAGATGTTCTGGTCACTCACCTGTTTGCTGATGCCTCTCTAGGCCTACTGGACTGACCAATCTGTATTAATTACAGTATTTCAAACTCGTGTTTGTCTTCAGGGAGACATGTAGGACTGGCTGTTGAATCTCCATTCTGAGGTCTGACTCTTTAGAGTTGCCTACCGCCCCAACTCTGATGTCTTTATGTGTAAGTGCTGACTTCCTTCAGAGCTCAGTCCTCTTCTGATGTATATTAATTTTTATCTAAGTTAGCTGTCTATAATAATATTGATACAGAGGAAATGAATAACTCCCAACCAGCTACATGGCAGTTACAACGAGTTTGTGTTCCCGAAAATAGAAGAATGAATTCTAAGAATCAAGGGAGTTTAAGTATAAAAAAAATTATTAAGAGATAGCTCCTGAGAGACAGGAGGGGACCCAAAAGAGGGTTTCACAAAGCCTGCTTTTCTGAGAAATTTATGGAGCAAAACTATGAGGTGATACAGCATTGGTCAAATTATAGTCAACCTATAGGATGACAAGTACACCGGCTTATCTTGATCCATCCAATAGTAGCAAGAGAATATGAATGACATCATTAAGCTTGGTTGATAACTGATAGTTTCGTCTTGTCCTTAGTTTTAATCACCTTAGTTTAAGTGAGTAGGAGAAGATGGCCCACCTTTAATGATATAGTGGTTTATTTATATGGGAAATGTCAAAAGCGTGGTACCAATAATCTCAAGCTTTTGTTTATTACATAGGGAATTACTTAAATCTGGCCACCATGATTTTAATTTCCTTCAGATGCACCCCCAGCCACAGTTTTGATGTGTTTTCATTATCTGCACTGACTCCCTAGAGGGCACAGCCCTATCTGACTGCCTATTTCTACCTAACTTAGTTGTGTATCATAATATCACAGCAGATAATATAAATTTGCTTTGTGTTGTGTATCTTTAATACTTGCCTGATGGATTGATTCCATGGAATGTGTAGACAATGCCATTTCATAATCTCATACTGAAATAAAGAAAAAACCAGAACAAACCCTCTAATGAAAAAAAAAATGTAGTACAAGTGATTCTCACAAGGGTTTATAAACCAAACCAATGCTACAACAGACAGATGTATTGTACTGTTGCAGGAGAAATAAAACTTTGAACCTGCTAGATGTCAGATGGTCACAGTTTGTGCCCCCTGCAATCAAAAAATGAAGGGAGGTTAAGAGTACGAAAGGTTTATTGAGAGATAGTCTGAGAGCAGGAGGCGTCCCAAAAGTGGGTTGCCACAGAGGCCATTTCTTCAAGAATGCTTTATAGAACAAAATCCTTAGGTGGCTACAATGTGGATCAAATTATAATTAACCAATATGACTACAAGTATAGCCACTTAGCTAATTCTGTATAGATCCAATAGGGAGACAAAGCATGTAGCAAGGGTATATGGCTGGCATCATTATCCTTGGTATATCTATGACTTCTAAAACAGAAACATTTGGGGGAAAAAGGATAGATCCAAATGTTCTGGTCACTCACCTGGGTGTCAGATGTCCGTTTGCACGGCACTAATTAGAGGATACGCTCACGTTTCTGTGTACCCCTTAGGGAAGTATGTGAGTCTGATCTTGGGACTTCACCTTGAAGTCTTGCCTTCTTCAGATGAGCCTCCAGCAATGTTTCCATTACATTCGCATTTGTACTCACTCCCTGGAGGGCCCATCCCTGTCTGACAGCCTGTTAATTTCTGCCTAACTTAGCTGCCTATAAAAATGTGAGTAGGTGAAGCCAACTCTGGTAAGAACTGAAAGAGTCTCATCTAATTTTGTGACTTACTTAACATACTTGTGTTTTCGCCCAATTGAGTAATGGGCCTATGATTGTCAGATATTCGGATTTTTTTTGTTTGGGTACCAGGGATTAAACCTGGGACCTTGCGCTTGCCAGGCAGGCGGCAGGACCATTGAGCTAAGTCCCTAGCAGATATTCTGATTTTTAAAGGAACATTTAAAATAATAATGCTTCAATTTGAAATCTTAGGTTTTTAAAATCTGGCAATTCATTTTTTTAAATTTAAATTGAATTTATTGGTACATTCTAGGTAGCAATTCATTTTTTTTTAAATTAAAGACAAATAAGGTTTATATATTGTGTACCACATACCTGATGGACAAGTCAAATAAAGCTTCTTCATAACAGGTTCTCATCATCTCAACTTTGATGTGTTCATATAGTATTTTCCTCAAACAAGAGCACACACATATTTGGAAACATTATTTACTTTTTCTATCTTACAATAATTATATTCTCTGTACAAGATGGCATAGAAAGTAGAAAGAATGAAGGATAGAAATGAAGGAAGAAAATCAAAGTAAGCCTTATTTATGAACAGGAAACAAAAAAGAACTGGTATTTTTTTTAAGTATCTGTTGCTCTTTTACAGTTTAACCAGCAAGGCACCTGATGAAAACCTAATGTCAGCAGTAATTTCTCAGGACTAAAGATGTGATAAACAACTGTGGAATTATTATCTGAATTATTTGCCTGGAAGTGATTCGTACATGCAGACTGTGTGCATGTGCGTGCGTGAGCATGTGTGTGTGTGTGTGTGTGTGTGTGAGTGTGTTTGTGTTGTATCTGCATAACATATGGTAAGTCAATGTATTATGTATGAAGGAATCAAATGAGAATTGAGAGGAAGAACTTTAATCCCAGACCAAATGATACTTGTGCAATATATTTAATTTTTCTAAATGGTTTAAACAGAATTAAATTACCGGATAGAAATTCTCAGCAGTGCTGTGAGATACTTCTAAATCTGTGGCTTAGTAAAGAGTTGGAATAAGAGAAGATGGCATAGAGGACACTGCTGCTATAGCACAGAGAAAAAGGAACAAAGAAGAGCGGGTAAGGGACACCAACGATGGAAATGAAGCTCAAAATAATTGGGTGGTTTTCCTGAAAGAAAGAATAGAGAATTGGGAAGAAGTAAGATCCAAATTGAATGTTGTTGGTAAATTTTTGTCAAAAGAGAAGACTAAATTTTCAAATAAACCATTCTTAATGAGTGACTCTAGAATAATAAAAGTAAAGAAATTTTCAATACATTTTGGGGAATGTAAAAAATTATTAGAAAAAAGAAACACATCTTAAAAGGCCCCAGAGGAAAAGCAAGTAGCCTAGAAAGCATGTCAGTGAAATAAAGATCAAAAGAGGAAAAGGAGGATTTTTTTAAAGTTATTTTAAATTTAGATTATCAGGTTGGAAGTCTAATAATTCCTGTCCGTATCATAATCAGACCCTTCGACACCATTTGCAGGTTTCTTCCAATAGTAAACACTAACGAGCTATGGCGGCACATTTTTGTTTGAACTAAGATGTGGTCTGGGCACCTTTCCTGACATTGTTTGTGGTCCTTAAGGAGAACTACACTTTCTGTCCAGAATGGCTAAATGGAGTACGGTGGATGATATGGATTTTCAGGCAGTTATGGTAAAAAGTGGAAGTTCTGTGCAAAAAGGATCTCTTTCCAGTTTGTCACGGCCACTGGCATGGGTACCGTGCTCAACCATCGCCGCTCTTTCCCCGAGGGGGTTCCCCTGCTAGGGAGCTTCTTGCTGCAGTGACCGGCATCACGCAGTCCCTTTCCTCCGTGGGCTCCTGGGTGTCAGTCGCATTAGGCATCTTTTCTCTTTGGGCTTCATTTCATGACGAAGAATTAAAAGCCTTGTCTTTTCATTGCTTTCAATAAAATTGTCATTGTATATGTGTAACAGGTGCTCCTGGTTTATGTCCAAAAGGTACTTTTATCTTCATTTTACATCCTATTCATCTCCACAAAAATATAGAAATTAGGAGAAATGTTGTCATCTCTATTGAAATTCTATCTTGACTTTTATATTCGTGTAGCATGCAGGGTTTTTCTGATCATAAATGTTGGGAGGAAAATACTATGTATGTCCTAAGGCTACTGGGACTCTGGGATTATGATATTATAGCACTTCTCAAATATTTCCGTTAAAGTACTTCTTGTGACAAGAGAGAATAAATGCTTACTTACAGTTTTCTGGAGGCATATCCTAAGTAGCTTTAGCAAACAAAAAGGTTGTTTTGAAATAACAAGATTTATCTTCTTAGGTATATAGACATTTACAACCATGCCATATGAATGTGGCATTAATATAAAAATATCTCACAATCAGCACTTACTAAATGTGACACTCCAGAGACACCATATTTATTCTGAGAACTGGTGCCTTTACACATCACTAGCAGAGTTTCTACTGAAAGACACTATGTATTAGTGTGAAAAGCCCAGTGCAGAGACAATCATTAAATATGAATTATAAATGCCAAGTAAGTTTGTCTGAAATGCCAATGATAGAAAAATCTCAATTTTCTGCAGAGATTTATAATACATACAGAAAAGTCTCTGAAATTTTAATTACGTCTATCAAATCCACATTAATTTTTGTCTTATATAACTACCCATAGCTGAGGATTGAAAAAAGTGAGTGGCAAAATGTATGCACACTCAGGACTATACTAAAAACAGCAACCGCAGAATCATTTTATTCATCCAGATTCCATGCATCTTGACTTTAGCATAGCTGGCCTCATAAAGAGTCAACAGTCTATCTGTGTGGATGACATGTGCAAAGTCAATGTGTCTTGAATGGAAAACCATTTTAAAAACTGTAATTGTACTGATTCCACGCAGTTTTCTTTTTCTTGCCCTTAATATACTGAACATTTCAGGACAGTAATTATTTTCATAATATTTATATTAAATGTATTATAAGCAATCTAGAGGTAGTTTAAGAAACACTAGAAGATGTGAATATTTATTTGCAAATACTATGCCATTTGTATAAAGGACCTGAGCATCCAGAAACCAGTCCTGTACAGAATTGAGTATGACTCAATAAATGAGAGTGAAAACATGTGTAAATTATTTGCAACATAATGCAATACAATACTCTACAGGTCATTTGACAAGTGTGAAATATAGATTATTGACACATAGCAACAGGCAAAGAGGGCAATGCTCTTTCAGGAGATAGATAAGAAACATTTTTTTAAGACACATGCTTTATGTCCCCTCTTAATTTCTATTTCGCAAGAGTATTTTGAAGTATATCATTAAAATACATGATTTACTCACTGTGTTTATATTAAAAATTTCTAAATAATGTGCTTTTAAAATTTGTAAGCAATTTATTATATATTGCACATGCCTTGTGTATTTACACTTTAATCTGTCCTTTGGTTTGATTTCAGAATTTCTGAAAAACAAAGTGATACAATTAACTCAAAATTCCAACTTTGGTTTCCACTTTTTTGTCAGTAACCCACATATAAATTGAAACTTTAAAAGAGAGTGGATCTCTAGAAGTTCAATGTTTCAAGATTTGGAACCATTTTAAATCTGAGAAGCCACTTGGTGCAAAGGGATATTTGGGAAGACAGACCTCTGCTCTATTGCTAACTATATAATTTTACAAAATTGCTTAACCTAAATTCCTGCACTTATAATGTGAGCGGAGATGAACTTTTCTTTCTTTCCAGGACTGAAGTTTTGTTTGATGACACAGCCACACCATGGGTTTTGCCTTGTATTTTACAATTTTTCAGTAGCCTAGTGATTCGTAATACATGGTTTCAAGAAATGTAAGTCATCAAAAGAATTTCAAAAAGCAAGTTTTGGCCCTTTTTACTGCTTATTGGAAATTTCTTGACAACTGAGTTCATCAAATGTGACAACTAACAATTAATTGTATTTTTCCTCCCTACAGATTCAAAAGCAGACTAGCTAGAACCATCATTTAAGACCCCAGGAAATCTCATTGTTTTTTCTTATGAAGAAAGAACTATGGTTTACTGAAGCAGCATGGGTTAATATTTTTTCTTTAAATTGAGTTTATTGTTACATTTTAGGTACACAGTATAGTTACATTCATTATTGGGATCTTGTACCTTTACATGACAGGTCTTGGTTCTCATTTTTTCCCCTTGTCCCTGCCCTCCCTTCACTGCCTCCTTACCTCCCCATTTACAAACATTTTATTTCCATCTTTTCATTTTCTCACATTTTTTTTCTTTTCCCTTATTACGTTTCCCCTATCCTTCCCACTTTTAATATCTTGATATGCATACTTGGAGGAAGGTGTGAAGGTCCAGTGTCAGCCCACAAAGCATTGAAGAATTAAATAGATGCTGCATATGTGATGTCTTCAACAGTACTGTGAAATGCTTTCCTATACAATTTTATAGTATAAAAAGAAGCCTTTTGTGCACGATTACAATTTCATTTATGAATGATATTGCCAGGCGACATTGCATTTGTTTGAAAGTTACTTTTTCATATTTTAAAAGGTAATACGAATTTGCTTCAGTACATGATACTAGCACATTATTTCAATTTAAATATTGGTTTTTAAATGAATGATTTGGCTTTGCCAGTAGAGACCCCATGAACACGCTGACAGGACTGGAAAGGCTGTGGTTGTGTCCAAAGAGTATGGATGTGAGAGTAGGAATAGGGCACCCTTCCCAGGGCCGCGTGGTGTAAAGCTGAAAGCTGCTGATATGAGTAGGAATAGGGCACCCTTCCCAGGGCCGCGTGGTGTAAAGCTGAAATAGCTGCTGATATGGAACATCGCTAGTATTCTGCTTTACTTTCTGTTAGAGAATATTTTTTTTCTAAAACTGGAAAAGATGCTATAAATACATTTCTATACAGTATATTACAGCAAAAAGAGAAATAATATGATCTTACATAATGGGACGATTTTAACATCTTTGGCAGCTTTTAAGATCTCCGGGTAGAAGTGAAGAAGATAAGCTAGTTGTATTTTATATTTCACTTCTTAAAAGTTAAAACAAGTATTAATTCAAATCCCATGCACTTTTCTTCTTGTGATCTATAATCGTATTGATAGGTATTGACTTGTAAGTGTAAATCTCCGTTGCTTTCAAAACCTCTTGAAATAGCATCTTACCTTGTTATGAATTCTCTGCCTTTCCTTTCATTCACACACACACACGCACACGCACACACGCACACACCACACTCCTGTATACTAGCAGATGTGCGAGAACACTTCCATCTCAATGCATGCCCTTCATTTTGGCATTTATAATAGAAATGAAACGACTAATAGCAGAGGAGAAAATTCGCATTAAAAAGACAAAACAATGAATAAAAATACAAAGATAATGCTAGAAATAGCAAAGCACATTTCCCTCTTAATCCCAGTTTCAAACTCCTGCTTCTTTTGTTGCTACCACGCTCAAGTCATTACTAGAAGTAAAGCTTGACCTCCTTCTTGCTCTCTTGAAAAGATTGGCGAAGGGGGAGAAATGGGAGGAAAGGATTTTTAAAAAAGGAATTAAGGTGTGTTAGGTACATGTACCAACTCCACACGAGGAATGTGAATATTATATACTACAAATCTGTACTAATTCTTAAAAATTTAGAAAGAGAAGGTTGGAAATGCAGTCTTTATGACTTTCTTTTCAGAAACTTACATCTTAGTAGCACTTAGGAGATAGAGCTCTTTTTAAAATTTTACTCATAGTAAGGACTGAGTTCTAAAGTTACACAAAATAAAAGAATAAAGCAATAGGCACCACAGATATATCTAGAGTAAACTTACTGTGGCTACTGTTGAAAATCCTCACAGACATTCCTCTGCTTATCTCTGCATAGAGAAGGCTGGCTGTATTCATGCAAGCACATGTCGATGGATGGATGGTTGGATGAATTAATGGAAAACAAACCACATGGTACATTTTTTAAGAGAGGACATACTTTGAAGATAATTTTAAAAATCTTTGAACAGAAGTAATTCTTCTTTCTCAGCAGGATACTCTTCGGGAAGGTGCTCTGGAAGATGACCTAAACTTGATGTCATCAAAGGGAAAGCTTGGCTGTGGATTCTGAAAATTATAGGGAAACGTGCAGATTGGATTCTATACCTAGAATTTAACCTATACCTGAGGTTAAATCTTGTGCTTGTTCTGCCAGTCTTCCTGTGCTGTCGATCATAGCTATATTCTTTTATTTCATTCGATCGAAATTCATTTCGACGTCACAAGTTTGCACTCACATTTCCAATCTCTAAACGCATCTGAGTGTTGCCAGTATCAAAAGGGATTCAACCCAGCTGCTTCCCCGTACCACATTCATCCCTCTCTGTTTAACTGCGCCGTTTTTGACTCTCGTTCCCGCACCATCTCACCTTAACTCTCTGACCTCCATCATATCAGACTTGAGAGGAGACTGCTTTGGTAAGAATTCCCAGAATGAATTCCGTGTTTTTCATTTTCTTCATGCCTCTTCGGCTGGAGAGACCCGGTAGTCCTGACTCACTATCACTCTTCTTTCACTGAATGTGACGTTTTCCTCCTGGGTGTTTTGTTCTTATCTATTTGCTACTGATACTAAAAAAAAAACCAAAAAAAAAAACCAAAAAAACAAAAACCAGTATTTTAATGTTTTTATTCATTGCACACGAGAAAAGAGATCCTCTATCGTTCCGTCTCACTGTGACATATCCACTTTGGGCCTGTTTTTGATACCATTAAATTTGCATCCTTGCACGTATTTGTGGATATATGGACAATCGCAGCACCACAGAAGTTGCATGTAAGTAGTAGGGCTTAAACCACTTGCAAAATCCTACCTCCGACATTTGTTAGGTTGGATTTACAGCTTGCTATAAAAGAAAAATTGCCCACCAGCTTGCAGTTCATGCTTCCTCATCGTTTATAAACTTAGGCTGTACATCATTTTAGGCAGGTGTTGGAAGTTAACCACAACTACAGCGTGTTTCACTAACTTCAACACTACTGCTGATGTAATGCAGATTCTTCTCCTCACCCAGATCCTCTACCTAGACCCAAGAGTGACATATTGCAGTCACTTGCATTCATTAACTAAATGTTATTCAGTGAGCTATTTTTTAAACCTACAGTTGTTTATTATAAGTAATTGCTGGATTTGCTAAATAAACAGAGAGCAGTAAAAGTCTATAAAGCATAATATTAAAATTAAATTAAAATCCCATAATGAGTGGCAGCTGAAGGATAATAGTGGATTGTATTACAGTAAAGCTGGCACCAGTCCTGTGAATCATTTTTCAGCTTTAAAATCCAAATGACATAGCAGGAGTTATACATGTTTTATACTTACAACTATTTTATATTGACATCATTAATCTAAAACATTTTCATATTATAAAACTCATAAAAAATGTTGCTGTCACTTGATTGAATTGATTTTTATTTTTCCTTTCATCTCAAGGGATGGGATTCTGTGATGCTTATTTATAGAATTGTTTGCTGGGGGTCACGTATGAGGGCTGTCTCATGGAGAAGAGTGGTGTTATTCATTGATACTTCTGTGCTACAATTGCAAGCATAACCTCCTCCTGGTGTTTTGAGAGAAAAAAAATCATTCTCAGAATCATAAATACACCCAGAGAGGCCATAAACCTATGTGGGAGGCCCTGCCAGCTTCTGCTCCTACTTTAGGGTCACCAACTGGGCTGACTAGCCATCACCTTAGCCAACTGTCAGTGGAAGGGATAGATAAGCATCTGTGGTTCAATTATTTGTATAAAACCTGGGGTAACCTAACATAAGGTAGTGACAACAAGGAGATCAAGGTCAAGGGGGAGAAATATTTCAGTGTCTTATAATTAATTCTGAAAGCTCT
Organism: Fukomys damarensis; assembly: GCF_012274545.1. NCBI lineage: Eukaryota > Metazoa > Chordata > Mammalia > Rodentia > Bathyergidae > Fukomys > Fukomys damarensis. Next base: position 50,763,459 of record NW_022900947.1, read on the forward strand.
TCTATACCCATTCTTCTGAATCAAATTTTGGGTTCTGGATAACAGCACTGTGAATATGATTAGAGAGAGAAAAAAATTCATGGCTGCTGTATGGAGTCAGAGCAGGGAAAACACAGAACAAGACACTTTTGTGTGTCTGCAGAATGCCAGCTTTGAACAGCAACATCAGCACCAGTCAGTGGACTGGTAAAGTGGGAAGTGTGTTCTCTGCATTTGAAGTGTTTGAAGGGGTATCTGGCACCACAGACATATTGTGTTTAATAATTCTGGATGAGTGAGCTACAAATAAGTGATTAATGGATTTCTCACTTTTCTTGAATGCATTTGCTAGAATTGAATTTATTTTGAGTTGAAGAAATCAAGGTGAATGGCTTATAAACAAGAATATAAAAAATCACTTAAATTTTAATAACAAAAGACTGCTGACTACAAAAGTAGATTTCTACATAATCATCTCAAAGACCTCCGAAGAGTATATCCACATGAAACAATAAATATATTAATATGTGGCCACATTTATTAGTTAGCTGGAGAATATCAACTCGAATCTCAGTGAGGCATAATTACTACAGCATTACTATTGTCAGTTGTTTGATTTATAGAGAAGGTTGATCATAAGATTATGTTTTTATTTTATTTTTTCTCTCATTGAGTTTATTGGTACATTTTAGGTATACAGTACAGTTACATTCATCCTCTATTGGGATCTTGTACCTTTACACGACAGGCCTTGGTTCTCATTTTTCCCCTTGTCCCTGCCCTGTCTTCACCCCTTCCTTCCCTCCCCATTTACAAACACTTCATTTCCATTTTTTCATTTTCTCATATTTTTTCTTTTCCCTTATTACCTTTCCCCTACCCTTCCCACTTTCCCTACAACTTTACCCCTTTCTTCCTACTTCACATTGTCAATTATATCATTAGGATCTTATGTACCATTATAGTTTTTCACACCAGAGAAACTATGCAGTATTTAAACATGTGTGACTTATGTATTTCACTTAGGAGTATATCCTTAATATGTATCTATTTTCCTATGAATGAATCTAATCTCTCATTCTTTATGGCTGAGTAGTATTCCATTTTATAGAAAAACCACATCTTCTTTATCCAGTCTCCAACTGATGGGCAAATAAGGTTATGTTATTAAGGACAATGGAAACAAGATTTCTCACTATAAGAGAAGGGTAATTACAATATAGGAAGGAAGAAAAGTTGTATAAACCTTGGATTGGGACTCAAAATATTGATGTGTATTCAGTTTTCTTATTTGGACATAAGTGCCTGTTGGCTGTACAACACACAACAAAAAATCATGCTATACTCATAAAAAGGAAGGGATTAAATTTCAATGCAAATAACTAATGTAGTTACATGCAACAATATAGATAAATGTCATGAATGCATGTTTGAAAAAGTATGCTAGACAAAAATATAGAGCAATGTGTGGAATTTGGGAATGTGTCAACTTTTGTGGTGGTTACATAGGTATTAGCATTCTGATAATTGATTACTTTGCATTCCTTATATATGTTATGTTTTACAACAAAAACAAAGTTGATATAATTATAGAGTAGGGCAATGTTTATGTCAAAAATACAGTAATCTTATGTTTGACTGAGGTTATGATTTTCATAGAATTAAAACTATTCCCAAATTTTATCTTCATAGTCAACTTATTATTTGATGTCACTATTCTTTATATATCATGAAAAAGTGATCTCAAAGAGAGGAAGTAATTTCTTTATGATTTACTAGCTGGAAAAAGCTGACTATCAAAGTCAGTGTTAGGATCTAAGTTCAACTTTCTTTTCATTATGATGTTATCCCTAATGCAGCATCTGACATATAGTGATTTCCAATGAAGTTTCTGACTTATAAAATAAGTTATGTGCGTTTCTTTTGCTGTGTCCCAGAAGAGCACTGCTGTTCACGAATAACACCCTGTTACTTATGTCTGCTTTCCCAGTCGGACTGAGTTCCTTCAGGTAAGGATAGTACCATATCCAACTTTCAGTTATTGTTACTGGACATGCATTCATAAAGTGATCACTCCATATGCATTTGTTGAATTAATAAATATTGTATTTGGAAAAACAGTGCTAATGTACATGAACACCAAATCAAGGACAAATATGTTTTGAGTTTCTTGTGTTATTATGCATGTATAACAATTTGGATACAATAAAAAAATTTCATTCTCCTCTGAAGCACTTCTCAATTAATTACCTGCTCAAGGCTTGTTCTAGATATCAGAAATTTAAACTTTATAAATAAGATGGTGCTATGCTAGCTATGTGCAAATAAATCCTCTTTAAGCAACTAAAATCATAATAGTTATGTTTCCTTAATTCATAATTAATATCTATTTTTAACCATATGAAATGAACAGAAATGACAATAAAATCACATTACAAAATAAAAGGAACATTTTAGTAAGTATGCCCAGATTTTCCTTTTTGTTTAAAAACAAACACGAATACACAAATGCCTAAGTGTAGTTATACCAAGCATTACAATAACTTTGAGTGTCATATTTATCAAATGTCTGTTTTACTTCTAAACTAGATTCATTTTCCTTTGTTCTTAAAATTTACATAGATTCTACCTGAAATAGAAAGGAAGGGGCAAAATCAAAGTGAAGACGTATGTCTATAAAATTGAGTTTAATATTATTTTAGTAGCAAAAAAATTGATAATTCCTTCATTCTAACAGATATTATGATTGATTCAAATTCTCCCTTCATCTCTCAAATAATCAATAAGGATATGCAAAGACATAATTGTAAGGGCATGGGAACCAGTGACACTGTTGATCAATATGATATTTGTATTGTATTACCTAGTACACAAAACTACTGCAAAATGATGTTACAATATCACCAAATAATACCAAAATTCACTTGCATGAAAATATACCTTTAAAGTTTCATAAATTATTCATATTCCATCAAACTGACAATTTATGAAAGCTTCATTTATACAGACAAAATTTTGAAGTGAATAGGCTCATTGTGATACCCATACAAGTACTTATCTTTTGACATCCAAAATTTTATCTTTGTTCACATATAAGTGAAGCCTTTCTAATTTTATCTCACATGCTAAACTTTGAAATAAGCTTCACACACTCGGCACAAGATTATGTTAATCCTGAGAGAATGAAAATATTGGCAAACAGGGAGGTGAATGAAGATCCAGGAGGACACATGCACTGAAGGATGTTATATTTTAGACCTCCTAGATGGAGTCATGATCCGGGGTTCAGAACGTATCCCCCCACAATACGGCTTTCTCAGCTTTGGAGAAAGCAACAGAAGCAAGAAAGCCATTTTCACGTTTCCCTTGCCATGTTAGCCTGAGAAGGTTATAAGCTCTTGTTCCAGATATCCCTTCCCTATCCCTGGAGGCAAAGTGTATAAATGCCAAGAATAATGCGCATTCACGAAGCTTGCCAAATTTGCCCCATTCACGATTTTCAGGTTCTAATCTCTTTCCCGTGCTTGCCCACTCTTCATCATTCGCAGCATAAAAATACTTATGTTGCTCTATTTCTTTGGATCTTCATATCTGAAGGCTCCTGTGTCACACAAAGCTTACATTAAGTAAATCTGTGTGTTTTTCTCTTACAGTCTGTCTTTTGTTATAAGTGCTTCCACCATGAACCTGGTGAAGAGTGAGGAGAGAAATCTTTCCTTCTTTACGGCTGAAAGAAATTTCAGAATTCATTTAGCACCTCAGGAAATGCACTCTCAAGAAATAAGGTGGTTTTATCCGGAGAGTAGAGGCTGTTGTAGATTCTTCGAGTCAAATGTTAAAAACTAAGCTTTGTTAGAAAAGAAGATCAAGCAGCATTTTGCTAACTGCTTTATATAGCTAAACTTGAAACTCAGCAATAAAAAACAGTAAAATTCCAGAAACCAGCTCATTAAAAACTACAAAACAAAAGCACAGATGTACTACTCTACCTTAAAAACCATAAACACAGTCTATCTTATGGACATCACTACACATAACAAACATGTAATCTGATATTTAAAGGAAAGAAGAGCTATGTGAACAGGAAAAAAAGTTGAAGAAATAAAGGTTATTGTTTTTCAACTTCGATAAGCATATCAATACAGATTCCAGAACAGCAATGACCCCTAAGTCACAAATACGTAAAGATAACCACAAATAAGTATATCCCAATAAAATTTGCAAAACAAAGATGAATAAAATTGTAAAAGCAGCTACAGGAAAAAAATTATACATTAAGAGATTACAAAATCAAAGATTACTGACCTCAGAAAAATGTACACAGAGAATAGTAAATGCTAAATAAATGTAGACTAGAAGCTTATTCCTAATGCAAATGTTTACTAAAATGAAGATAATGTATTTTCAGGTTAAAATAAAAAGAAACTTAGGAAATTCCTCACCAACAAAAGAGCCTTATAAAAAGTGGCAAAATAAGTCAATCATGCTAGAGAGAAAAAATATCCTTAGGAAACTTGTCTGTTTAAATATATTTTCTCTCACTTCTGAATTTGTTCAAAATACCATTAATTTCTTAGAGTAAATATAATAAACTTGCATAGCGGAGACTTCTAGCATCTAGGAGGTTAAATGAGCCCTAGCATAGAGCCCTGAGAGAGGTTAAAAAAAAAAGTGAGGGTGCATGGTGAATCTGACAGATAGGTCTGGGCTCTTGTGTATGGCGAGGGTACAGCCAATGGTAAAGGAGAAAGCAGCTACATTTATTGAAGATGCCAAGAAAACATGCTCAGAACTGGTTTGTGGCACAAACAGATAGTGCTGTCCAGTGAAAGGAAATTAAAAAGCACACAAACAAATCAGGCTTTCAGGAAATAATGGAAAAGAAAAAAAAAACATGAGAAAATGAAAAAATGGAAATAAAGTATTTGTAAATAGGGAAGGGAGGAGGGGGTGAGGGAAGGGAGGGCAGGGGAATGGGGAGAAACTGAGAACCAAGACCTGTCATGTAAATGTAACTGTACTGTGTACCTAAAATGTACTAATAAACTCAATGAGGAAAAAAAAAAACCACAAATCAGGCTTTCAGATTGTGAAAGATGTGCACCCCAGACCAGGTAGGTGCCTCTCGCTGTGACAGGATGCTGAGTCACTCCGGGGACTTCCAACACACATTGCTGGCTCAGAATCCAGTATGATTGAATTACTCTGTGTGAGATGCAGTCCACAAGTATAAACCTTTAAGTTCAAGTGGGGGAAAAGATTAGGCCAGGTGATCTAACAGCTATGCTCTCTGGCTGGGAGCTTTAAAGAGTCCTTTACCTTTGTTATTGTATTTTTGCTGCTCTTATGATAATGGAAGGAGGCATGGCCCTGGAGTGTTGCCCAAATTCAGAGGAGTACATGAGGAATGATCTCCCAGCCTCAGTTTTTCTATGTGTTCCAGAAACATATTGTTGCAAGGTTCTCACATTGAACTGGAGGGATAATAAGAAGCCAAGGTACACTGAGATAAGTAAATGATGAATATTGTAGTCACCACAGTAAGAGATAAAATACAACTGAAGCAAAGAATGCACTTCGAAAGCTGATCTGGAGAACACAGGTGATGAATCTTGACAGCATCCCCATGGTGTTGGCTCTGACAGAGCTCAGAGTACACGAGGGTGAAGGAATTGTTAGTCCCCTGCTAAATATCAAAGGATGCCTCAAAGAGCCCCAAGGGACAAAAAGCCATACGGGCTACCATAGAGAGCCCCTGTGGAGAGATGCACAGTAAAGACATGGAAATGGGGACCCGGATACTCCTGAAACCCAGAACTGTAGCACACAATAGCATCTTGGGAGAGCTGTAGACAAAGAACTTGAACCTGTGTTGGGGGTCGGAGTATGTACCGTGCCCAGCACAGCTGTGGAGGATGAGGAGAGGTCCACCTAAAGCTTTGAGTCCAACCCTCTCTTCAGCATGTGCAGAAGGTGGGAAACAGTCAAATTTCTGATAAAAATGAAAGTTTAACAGGTCTGGATCAAAAATCAAACTGGCCACAGTATACTCGCTTAGGACAAAGTCACCCCTCGAGGTCTTAAATTTTGCATCCTACCAAGGCTGAGATAGACAAGGAAGCTTCAGAAAAAGCATCTGCAGCTGTTAGATGTTGGCCTGTGAGGCTTATGACAGGGAGCTGTCTCCACAACACGAAGTGCAAGGTGAGACTACTGAGGGAGAAGAGGCGAGTTACCCAGAAGGTCTGACTAAATTAGCTGAAGGAGAACAGCTGGTAAATTTTTCCCCACACTGCGCATTCTCTCTTCACTCTTGGTGGTTTCTCCTGCTGTGCAAAGGCATTTTAATAAGATGAGATCCCAGTTGTTGATTCTTTGTGCTAGTTTCCATGCAACTGAGGATTTCTTCAAGTCTTTTCCAGTGACAACGTCTTCAAGAGTTGTAACTAACCTGTCTTTCAGCAAGTTTAGTGTTTCTGTTTTAATATTTAGATATTTGATTCATTTTGATTTTACTATCTAGAATAAAGAGCTAGAATATATAAAGTTTACTACCTAGAGTATATAAAGAACTAAAAAATCAGACCTCCCAAATTTAAAGACCCAATCAAAAAATGGGAATCTAAAATGAACAGGTATTTCTCAGTCGAAGAAGTATAGAAACAGCAAATAAACACATAAAAAAAATGTTCAGCATCGCATCACTATTCATTCACGAGATGCAAATGAAAACAACACTGAGATTCCTTTTGCTCCAGAAGGAATGTTGCTATCAAAAAATCAATCAATAACAAATGCTGGTGGGGCTATGGGGGACAAAAGGAACCTTTCTTCCCTGTTGTTGGGAGTGTAGACTGGTGAAACTACTGTGGAAATCAATGTGGAGATTCCTGAAAAAAACTAAAACTAGAGGTTCTGTTTGATCCAGCTATTCCCCAGCTTGGTATCTTCCCCAAAGAATTAAAAGCATCATACCACACTGATATATGCACACCCGAGTTTATAGCGGCATAGTTTGTAATAGAAAAATCTTGGAAGCAGCCCAAATGCCCATTAACTGGTGATTGGATAAAGAAGATGTATGTTTTTCAAAATAAAATGGGGTATTACTTATCCATAAAGAAAGATAAACTAGAGACACTTATAGTTAAATGGATGCACCTTGAGGCCATACTCTTAAGTGAAATAAATAGAACTCACATGTGTAAATACTGGAATACTTCTCTGGTGTGAGAAACTGAAAGTGTAAATCAAGATTAAAATATATAATAGATATTGTGAAATAGGAAGAAAATGTTCCTAGGTGAAGGGAAAATAGGGAAGGGTGGGCAAAGGGAAGAAGGGAAAGAAAAAAATGAGAAAAGAAGGAAAATGGAGCTTTTGTAAATAGGGAGGGGGTGGAAGAGTTGAAGGGAGGGAAGGGGAAAGGGAAAAAACAGGCACCAAGATATATCATGTATAGCTACAAATTCCCAAGGATAAATGTGATCATCATGTATCAATAAATATAATGAATAAAAATAAATAGTTGATGAAGGTGGTGCCAGGAAAAAAGTACATTTTCAATATGGACAAAATAGCTTTATATTGGAAGATGATGCCATCTAGGACTTTCAAAGGTTTCAAAGCTTTAAAGGACAGGTAGTCTGATGCTGTTGTTCAGGGGTAATGAAGTCGGTGACTTTCAACTTGAATGCAGTGCTCCCTTACTGTTCTGATAATCTTAGGGCCCTGAAGAATTACATCTGTTCTGCTGTGCTCTATAAATGGAACAAAGCCTGAATGACAGCATATCGGTTTACAGCATGGTTTACTGAATATGTTAAGCCCACGGTTGAGACCTTCTGTGCAAAATGAATGTTACCTTCAAAATATCGCTGCTCAGTGACAAGGCACCTGTCCCCCAGGAGCTCTGGTGGAGATATACAAGATTGATTTGTTCTCAAGCCTGCTAACATAATATTCGTTCCGCAGCCCATGGATCAAGGAGTAAATTTGACTTTTGAGCTTTATTAAGAAATATATTATATAGGGCTACAGCCAACATAGCTAGAGATTCCTCCGATGGATCTCAGAAAAGTACCAAGAAAACTTCTGGAAATTATTCACCATTCTAGATGTTGTTAGGAGCATTTGTGATTCATGGAAGTAAGTCAAATATCAACACCAAGAGACGATTGGAAGAAGTTGATTCCAATCCTCATTGTTGAGTTTGAGGGGCTCAACACTTCAGTGGTAGAAGAAATTGCAGGTGTGGTAAAGATAACAAGAAACCTCAAACTGCAAATGGAGCCTAAAGAGGTAGCTGAGCTGCTGCAATCTCGTAATAAAACTTTAATTTATGTGGATTTATTTCCTGTGGCCAAAGAAAATATTTCTTGGGATGGAATGTACTATGGTTAAAGATTCTGCGAGCTGTGAGGAAATGATAGCAGAGAATGTACAATTTTGTGTAAACTTGAGTTGATAGAACAGCATCAGATTTGGAGAGAATTGACTTTAGTTTTGAATTTTGAAAGAAATCCTACCGTGAATAGAATGCTACCAACTGCCGCCACATGCGACACAGAAATTTCTCATGAGAGAGTCAAGCCATGTGTCAATTTCTTTATCTTTGTTACAATTTGTGTCTAGATGTCCCCCCAATGCCTCATAACATCACAGTGGCTTTTTCAGAGTTGGCGAAGTCTAGAGTGTGTGATGCTGAGATTCAGGGCGTGTGATTTCTAAACCAGCGCCCTAATTGGTTTGGCACCTCCATAATCCTAGTAGCCTGGCAAAGATAAAAGAAGAAGACGAAAAGAGGCTGTTAAGTTTCCCTTGTTGATTTTGCTACTGTGTGGGTGCCATGAACTGTTTCATCTCTATGATGTCCCTCTGCCATGTGCCACCCTGCCGTGGAGTCAGCCCATTATGGACTGAAACCTCTACAAACTGAGAGCTCAATAAACCTTTCTCCTTTAAGTTTGCTTATTGGGTATTTTGTCTCAGCAGTGAGAGAAAAAAAAAAAATCTAAGACAATCCTATTTGAAGAAATGGCCCACAGCTGCCCTAACTTTCAGGAAAAAACACCCTGAGCAGTTAGTAGCCATCAACATTGAAGTGAGAGCCTCCACCAGCAACAGAATGTGACTCGCTGAGAGTTCAGGTAGTTGTTAGCTAATAAAGTACCTTTTCACTATGGTATGTACAGTTTTTAGATCAAATGCTTTTGCACAGTTAAAAGAATCAGTGCAGTCTCAGTGTAGTGTAAACACAGCTTCTGCGTGTACTGGGAAAAACCAGGACAGACATGGGCCTTGCTTTATAGCTATAGCCTGGCACAGAACTCGCACTGTATCTAAGGTCCATTGAACAAAATGAAGGCCAGCGAACACAACTTCCTTGTGTAGGACCTCCTGAAGTTTTTCATTGACCCAGCTTCTAACATTTAATGTATTTGAATTTGGCCTCACAGCCATTGATTATTCTGTAGTTTCTAACGTAAGGACCATCTCCCCAAAAACACATTAATCTGCCCTCTGTGTGCCCCAGTATTATTCTGCCACCTCATTCTCAGAAACCTGGGTAACAATTCGATCCCTATCTGATTTCTGTGCCAGACTGCAGCTCTAGGCAGCCAGTGCCCTGATTGTGTCACTATCCTGTTCTTAGTACACAGGCATTGAGGGTGCTATATAGTGAATACTAAGTAAACGTTTGTCAGCATAGATTATCAAATGAGTATGTGTATGAAAAGTTTCCTAAATTAACTTATCCTGCTAATGCTGTGGATGTATCTACATTACTTCATAAGGCATTTTATTATAGTACAATCAACAATATGAGTCTGATAATGTTGGAAGACTCACATGTCAATAATTTAAAAACATGTTATTAAGCCTGCACTTGAAAAGCCTTTTCTGCCCTTTTAAAAATAGACATTAGAAATGGGAAGAAAGGAGCTAAAGGTGTAGGGAAGATGGGATGGGTAGGGAAAGGGTAATAAGGGAAAAGAAAAAAATGTGAGATAATGAAAAGATGAAAATAAAATGTTTGTAGATGGGGAGGAGAGGAGGGGGTGAAGGGAGGGCAGGGGTAAGGGGAAAAAATGAGAACCAAGACTTGTCATGTAGAGGCACAAGATCCCAACAATGAATGTAAGTGTACTGTATCCCTAAAATGTACCAATAAACTCAATTAAAGCTGAAAAAAATAGGCATTAGAGAGAAAATATGTGTACAGATATATCTGTTTTTTTCATAGCTTATATCGGGGCAAGTAAACCTCTCTACCTGTCCATTTACAGAATCTAAAGAGAGACAAAAAATTAGAAAATCTGAAAATTTAGAATGCTACCCATTTCACTGAATTCCTATAGGGCACTAATTTTGTGTAATCAGAGGCATTAAATATTCCTTGAATAGGCAAAGTGAGATCTTGGGCTGAGTGGAGATGTAAAGTTAACCTGCTGCATGGTAGTTGAAGAAATCTAAGTTTTTGTTTGATTTGCTTTGGGCAGGAAAGGGAGGTAAAAAGAAGAATAAGGCTGAAAAGCATTGAGTTTGGGGCAAAAGACAACAGGAAACTGGCAAGAAGTCTGAAACTCAATTGAGAGATCAGAAGCAGAGGTAAAGAAATTGTCCTGACAATGACATCATTTCATTTTTATCTTTGAATGATATATGTTAAGTAGCATAAGCCAGGCGCAGAAAGACACCTACCACATTTTCTTTTGTGTATAGAAGGTGAAAGAAAAATAACCTAAAAGTAAAGAAAGGCTCTTAGAGAAGAGGAGGAGATTGGGTGAGCAGGGAGAAGTGAGGGCAAGAGAAGGGACGTGGGCCTGTGCCCATGAGCAGCACAGTCTGGGCTGGCGTAGGGAGACATCACTGGGAATCCCACATGCAATTATAACTTAATTTTCTAAAAAACACACAGGAAAGGGAGTTCCAAACTCATTTCGCCTCTTGATAATGAAAATACCCGGGATATTAAAAAAATAATTATTTTTCTTTACCCACAGGGTGATTTTGACCCACACCTGTGTCCTCTTAGTGTTTTGTTCTGTCTAATTTTTAATCATGGAAATAGAACTCAGGTTTCACAACATAGCTTAAGAAGCAGAAGAAAGACAGCTGAAGAAAGAGCTGATGGACAGAAGGAACTGAGTCTTGGAGAGGAGAAGGGACTCAGAATTAACCGATCAGTATAAATCAGAGGCCTTTAGAAATTCAGAGAAATTCTGAGAAGGTCCTTACATTTCCCATAGACAGTAGATAGCAAATCAATCCCATTTGTATAAATTTCAAAGAACGCACTGACCTTGGATAATATCTGTGTCAAATAACATTGGCTGATATAATATATATCACAAATCAGTTTGTCCCTCCCCTGTTAGTTTTCTTCAGCTTTACAGATATTTAGACTTACGAACCATCTCTGAATCTTTTGAATAACCAGCCATCTAACATTTATTTTGAGAGTGTATTATGGATAGCGGCTATGGAGAATGGGTCATTCAGTCAAAGAAAATTCTTCTGATATGAACAAAGATAATAGTAGAGAATATTCCATAACTACATTAAATGATAATTCATATGAGCACGAAAAGGACAGAGAAAACAATGTTATGGATGCTTAGAGGAGGGACAAATGCTTCCAAGGGATTGTGATAGAAAAGACAGAAATTGTATTAGATCCTGAAAAATAGGAATGATTTGAGCATTGAGAATATTGTGATGACAAGACATTCATCCTGTACAGAGTAAAAAGGTACAAAAAAGATGTAAGATACCTTAAATACAAATAAGATATAATACAAATAAAAGATGCAATACAAATAAAAGATAATAGAATCCAGGGAGGGTAGAGTTTTCTCAAAGTGGAAGGGGACCAAGAGATGGAGGGAAGATGGGAGGGGAAATGAGTCATTAGGTACATACCAACTCCACACAAGAAATGGAGGCACTATGCACTGTAAACATGTACTAATAAAAAATTGGAAAAAAAACCCAGACAATCCTGAGTGAAGATATAGAACATCAGGTTCTTATTTGCTATAATGCAGGAAGAAGAAGAAATAGGTAAGTAGATGAGGGATAGAAATGAATTCTCTTCGGAGGTCAAGATTGTCAGTTCTGCCATCCTGGTCTCAGACAAAGAGTACTTTATAGATGTTTGAAGTGTGCGGTAGGGTTAGGGAAGTGTCTGGAACTATTTTAGCTGCATATGTACTTTAACTGTGTTTTGACTATTTTGCGTAAGCTATTTGGGAAGTCATAGCATAATCTTTAAAGAACCCTACTGATTTAAGAATATTGAAGAAGTGATCCCAGGACAGAAATACTTCAGAAAAGGGACGTGCACAAGCACAGCCACATTTTCCCATCTCAGCTAAAGGCAGTACCCCTTCACGATGTTGAAAGGAAAATCATAGAAGTCATTCCAGATATCACCTTTTCCTTTATGCCCCAATGTGTAATCCCATAAAATATATCCTTGATCTCTCCACTGCTTTCCATCTTCAACTATGCGATGTGCAGCTCTCACATGGCATATAGTTTCCTGGTTACTTTTTCTATTTCAACTGTGGATTCTTGTGAGCTTTAAAAAATTTAACTGCAATTATATAATTCTCTAGAGTAAACACATCAATCACTTGCCATTATATTAATGATAAAAATCTAATATTTTAAGCAGAGTACAAGTCCAATACGATCTAGTTCCTATGTTTATATAATTCCTTTCATGCCTTCCCTCATTATGTTCTAACCGGAACATAATGTTAGAACACTGTCTTCTTTTTTTTTCTCTCTCTTCTGGAATCTTCCAAGTCTATTCCCACTTCCGGGGCTTTGCATTTGTTCTTTCTTTGACTGAAATGCAATACTTTAGCTACTTCGTGACATATAGGTTCTAAATTCAAACGTTTCAGTTACTTCAGTCACCTCCTTAGAGTTACCTTCCCCTATGTTTTATCTAGTGTCTTCCTGTCTTAAGCAGATTGGGATTACATGGAAACACACCAAAACATCAAACCAGAACATAGACTGGATATCCTAAACAGAAAATATTAATTTCTTGTGTTTCTCTGTTTTAAATCCGAGGTCAAGACAGCCACGGAACTGGTTCTTGGTTCGCAGTAGAGTTGGTTCTGCTGCCTGGCTTGTCGTCTCCCATCTTCTTCCTGCATTCTCCCATGGCCTTTCTTTCTCGTGTGCATATGAAGAGACAGAAAGGCACTGCCTTTCTTAATGAAGACATTACCCTCCCATGACCTCATTTAAACCTCATTAAATCCCAAAGACTCAAACACATACACTTTGGGGAAGGAGTAAAATTATTAGGTTCGCAGAACCACCTTGCCATTATCACATCAAAATTTCAAAAAAGTCTTTTATGACAATTACCCTGATTTTCTTTCTCTCAACATCATTTTCTCCCTTTAAAAACACAGCAATAGTTTTTCTCTTTTAAAAATACAGAAATCTACAACTATCTTGCTCACATGTTTGGTCAATTACTTAGATTCTCTACTAGGCTATAGCTGCCATGTTTTATCCTTATTTAAATCCAAGAACCAGAGACAGTTGCCTGGGATGCAGGAATTGTTTACTAATTATTTCAAAAGTAAGCAAATGAATGACAGTTATAATAAAGCAGAAAATTGTTAAAGGCTTCTGTAGTATACCTTTTGGAGTAAATAAAAAATGCTATTTTTTATAGAACTGAAAAAATGGATGGAAAGATCATTGGGAAGGGAGACTAGCAAGCTAAGTGTAAAGTGCATAGGTTAATGTAATAGGTTTTGGCATAAAAGTTTTAGAAATAGAAATTATTGTAGGATATAGAGCTAAAGTATGTTCCTATTCCTGATATTTGCCACTTTTAGTAGCTTTCAGCTCTATGTGTGTTGGCAAGCTCAGAGAGGTAGGAAAACAGGTATTGTCAGTTCTTCTGGCTCAGTGGATTCTAGGCTTCTTGAGTAATCTGATCAGAAGTGATCTCATGCACATAAAAGAGTTCACCATCCAGGTCTAAGTATGCACATCATCAGGGTTTAAGCAGAAAACAGAAACTATTCTGTGTGAACCAATTCACACAGGTTGTTGCCAGGATCATATCAAAAGTGTGGGACAGGTTAATGAACACCAACAAGGAGAAAGCACAGCAGGTCCATCCCTGGGCATAGGTGTGCAGGGATCAATGTGGAGGGTGGGGGTTCAGACTGATCGTGGATATAGGATGTCTAGTGGAGAGGAAATAAACACAAATAGCTCATTTCAACTTTATTGGTTCTGATGAACCATTGCTCTGCCCATTGGACAACCTAACCAAAATTAAGGGCCAGAAAAACTTGCTTTCATTCTATAGAATTTCATCTCATTATAATTTTTTGTTTTTGAAACCGGAGATCGAACTTGGGACCTTATGTTTGCGAGGCAGGTGGTGCCACCACTGAGCTAAATTCCAGGCCCAGGTAAAGTTTCAGTTTCAGGGTCTTTGTTATTTTATTTTTCTTGCTTCTCTTAGAACAATGGACAGAGGAGTGGCCCTGGGGTTTTGCTCAAATTCAAGTGGTGGGGGGAGTGGTGTTTAAGCCCCAATTGTGCTACCTGTGCTAAACTCACACCTTTCTAATCCCAAAGTCAGTGCTTTTAACTAAGTACGATTGCCACCTTCCCTGGCCCTTCTGTCCCAATGTAACCAAGTGGTGAATCTGACTTATTCCAAGCTCTGCATACAGCTCTGCGTTCTGAGGGTCATGAGCAGAAAAACGGTGCTGAAGTGACAGAAAAGTAGCCCTGTGTGCCACACAGATGAATCAGGCTTACAGCTCCAGAGCCAGAGAAAACAGGGTGTTGTGAATGTTACGTGGGTAGTGCTCAAGCTCAAGTGGGTGGGGATGAAAGGTCGGACGATGGCCTGAGAGTGCTGCCAGGTTGGTGGAGGAGAATGAATTCCCAGGGCCCCCAACATCCTAACGTACTGAGGATTTGTAAATTACTTTATTCCTTCCATTCTCCCTCTACTAAGTGAAAGATTTAAGATGATTCCTATAATGCATACACCTCTGAGAAGTGATATGGTAGGTGAGTTTTGATTATTTGTCTGATATCATAGTATAGTGAAATAACCAAAGAGAGGAGGTTCAAACAAATAAACACTAAGGGAGCATAAAAATGATACTAATTACTCCTTCGTGTAACATGGATTCCTAAAGAAATATTTGGGAAGATATCCCCAGAGTATAGGCAATACCAACTTTATTCCACTGGCACTAGATACAGTGTGTGAGATTAGGCAGACTCCAGATTCTTGCACACAGAGAGTAAAGAATTGCAAGTTACACATACGTCAGTAAAGAAAAAAAAAACAGAAACAAAAAACAGCCACATTTACTGAACAGGGAGAGTGCACTCAGAGCAAGTGGGTTCGTGGCAGCAGAAACAAAAAAGGTGGCACAAGTGGAAAAAGAGTGGTTTGGATTAGCATGGAGAAAAGAAATGGAATGGAGATGTTAGGCTACTGGATGTGAAACGCCCCTCATTGGGTTTTTCCGGATATGACTAGCGATACGATTGACAGGGAGCCGAGTCATCTCAATTCTATCTACTGTACAGGACCTTTCCCATATTTCTCTGTTATAATTCCATCCATGGTACAGAGCTCATGTGTTTGAACTGTTGAAAGATCATGCCAAGGTATCTAATCCATGTGTTCCTTGGCCTGGACCTTTAGGAGTTTCCTGGGTCTTTTTCTTGTTTCAGCCTTCCTTAGTGTTCCCAGGTTGTGGGCTGCTAGAGTGTCTTTCTGCAGGTGGTTTCTAGGTTCTTTCTGGACTGGGTAAAGAATCTGTCAAGACAAGCGCACACGGTGGACTAGTTTTATTCAAGGTAGAAAAAGAAACAGGCTCTGCACAGTGAGTTTGGGCCAAGTAAAAGTAGGAAAAGAAGTACACTGTATAGAGCCATTGTAAGCCACCACGTAAGAGAACACAGTGGCAGTGTGGACTGTCCTTTTAGTATCATCCACTCCTTAGGCTGATGTCAAGCCTAGGCCATCCTATCCAAAACCTGCTCTAGGGTTCTGAAAACTGTCCTGCCCATGTGTCCAGGGATTTCAAAATTAACAGGTTATGCCTACTTCTCAGCCAGTTTTGCCACACCCTCGTCACCTGCCTTCGTAGGACCACGGAGGAGGAGTGGTGTTGGCTCTGGGATGTTGCCCAAGTTAAGTTGAACGGAGTGGTCACAGTGCCTCAGTTGTACTATCAATACTAAAATGATTATATTGCCACGTGGGTAACGTGTCCTTCATGAATTCAAACTGATTTTTATTGTATGACTTATTGCATATTCAATAAGGCTACTGTTAACGAAATGCATGGACATTTCCAAGTTTAAATCTCATACTGAAACAATTACTTTTGTATAAACCTGAGTACTTTGTCTTCCAAGACTGAAGAATAAATTTGAGGACAAAAGGAGGAATTCAGGAGAGTGTTTATTATACATAATAATAATTTTAAAAAGGCTTTTGGTGGATACCCATCAAGAGGGTATTCTGAATAGAAATCAGATGACTTCATATACTGTTCTTTCTGGACTGGGGACTTGTTTTAAACAGATGGGTTTGTGGGTTTAGATTTTAAAGAAAATGTGTTATTTACCTGCTTCACAGGAAACTGAGTTGAAAGGAAACTTGTTATTCCATATTTTAAATTTTTTCCAGATTCAGCCCAGGGGTTAGGGAGGGATTGTCAACTAAGTTAGCACATCTTCTTCTTGGGAGGAAAGGTCTTTATTTCTCTTTTTATTGTAGCTTTTATCCTTCTTCTTGTATTTACCTTTGCATTTCTAAGCTTTACCAGCTGCTTGAATTGCCTCTTAACAGTGGGCTATTTTCTTTTATCTGACCCTAGCCTTAGCCTGCTCTCACTGCCTACTCGTAATAACAAAAATAAACTACTACGATACAAGGTAGTCTTTTAATTATATTCAGTTTAGGAGCTGTCATGTGACATCAGAAGATCTGAGAGATCTGTGGATCAAACACTATTTGAGAGTTTTTAACTAGAGAAATGTCTCAATATTTTATCACACATATTAATGTGAGTAAATAAAGGAAAAAACGCACTGCTTTTTTGTTTCATCCTCACAAAGTACTTCGCTTCTAATGCCAAATATGTGCAATTTCCCCGTACCGATTGTCTCCAATTCTGAGGACATCAAATGAATGTCCTATAATTCAGTTATGATACTATGGAATTAATACAAATTCGACAAGTTAAATGCTTAGCTCTACAAGACTGCCCTCCAATGGCAGAGTGGGCCCATAGTTCATTTACACTTCGACCTGACTTGGCTAAAAATTGAGGGATCCCGTTGAAGCAGGAGATTAGGGTGTGGCAGGCTGACTGGGAAAGTGGGCATCACCTGTTAATCACAAAGTCCCAGGACACCCACATAGAACAGTTCCAGAAACCCTAAGTGTGGAACCAGTGAGAGTGCTATCTTCAATTCTCTCTAGAACTCCAGTTTTCAACAGTCAGCCTGGGGAGTGGGGGGTACAAAAGGACAGCATCCTTTTCTTTTCCCTTCTCCTTCTTTTCCTCTTCTTCCCAGTTATTTTTCTTCTCTTTGAATTTCTGTGCCACTGTGCTCTCTGTTGCATAATTCACTCTCATGATATACAGTAATACTTTGGTTCATGCATGTTTCTGACTATGAACAATTCAGTTTGCAAACAAAGATGTTCAGCAAAATTATCCTTCCATTTGCAAACTCCACATTGGGTGATGAAGATAACCACGGTTGTCTTCTTTGAAAGAACAGGAATGTGGCCATCTTCCCCAGAACTGCGGTATAGATTAAGATTGTAAACCAAGGAACCACTGCCACTGTACTTGTTTTCCTAGCTTTAGTTGGCCCACCCTTGCTCTGCAGAGCTTATTTCCTTTCTTATTTTTATTAAAGGTGAAGGCTCACTGCCTTTTGTCCTTGCCATGACTAGTATCTTTGCTCAGGAAAGAAGGAACCTTGAAACGACCTCTAAAAGGAGAGTCTAGGACCCCCAAACCTGTTAACACTGTACCGTCCTCCTCAGGTTAAACAATTCATGGCTCACAGAACTAAGGGGATGTCTACATCTATTAGCATATTGCAAAAGATATGGTAAAGGACAGAGGTAAATAGCCAGATGAAAATGGACCTAGGGTGGGGTCCAGAAGGGTCCACAGGCCACTAGCTCTGCCTCCATGGTGCTGAGATACACCACCCTCTTGGAAAAGAAATGAGTTTACTACTGGATCATCTTTGAGCCTCGTAAGAAGGGATACTCATGGACGCCTTAAAAAGTAGGGTAGATGGGTTATTAACTTAATCTTTAGTACCTCTCTCTTCCCCAGAGGGTGGAAGATGGGTGCTGAAAGTTACAAATTTCTAACCATATTTTGATTTTTCTAAAAATTGTGACCCCACTGAAGCTATCAGGGAGTTGCTTCTCTAGAACAGAAAATGTTCATGTTACCTAGGAAATGCCAAGGGATTGGGGAGCTCTGTGTAAGGCAATTCTATTACCTAGGAAATTCCAAAGGTTTTAGCAGCTCTGCGTCAGGACTTGGGGGCAAGAGGCCAAATGTGCATTTCCCATTGTGTCACAGTAAATCATGGAAAAATTTCAGAATTTGACCAATAGTAAGGAAGGCCTATATCTGAATGTGTACTCTGTAGTTTCTAACCAGTGATGAAAGATACATTATTAAACTCTGTGAGAATAACTTATTAGATTTTTGTGAAGACAAAATAATAAAAGTTATGTGAGTGCACCTCGTATTGCGATAAATCAAGTTACAATGTTGCAAACGGGCCTCCCCGAGTGTCACATAGCAGAAGCTGCAACTGGCTTTTAGAAATTTAAAAGACTGTGCCTGACAGCCAGCAGGAAAATAGGGACCTCAGACCTACAGCTGAAAGAAACTCAATTTTGCCAACAGCCACATAAACTTGGACAAAGAACCTAAAGTTCAGAGAATAATGGAGCCTGGCCAATATCTGGACTGCTTGGAGGTCCTAAGCATAAGACCAACTAAACTGTACCTAGACTCCAGCCCAAGAAAAACATGAGTCAATAAATGAATATTACCATGTGCCACAGTGGTGTATGTGCTACAGATGACTTCTGACCTCTGACTGCAGGTACACTCTGGAAAACTAGATATACCTGAAGCTCATCTCCAGCTCATTCAGAAAGGGGCAGCACATCGCAGTGACACCTTTCTCTTTTTTTCACATAGAGGCTTATGTGTGGTGGTGAGAGGAGTATAAATGAAAGGAAGGTCAAGTTAGCCACATACTGGCCCGGGAGCCATTTGACATCCAAGCTGTATGATCCAAGCCCCACTGGATTCATTTAGGGAGAGGGTTCTATCTCATCACTCCAAATAAATTCATTTCTTCATTATTTGAAGACTTGTCAGAGAATTCCATAGAAGTCTGAACAATCGGAAAACACAAGTCTAAATCTTTTTCATAGATCTCTGGGCTTTTGCAAATTAGGGCATTGGATGGTTCATTATATTTTAAATTTATAATTATTAGTTATTAAAAATTAAGTTTAGACTCTGAATTACATAAATTTTAAGAAGTAAAATTTATTATTTGCTCTTACAATCTGCTTTTCAAATTTTCTCATCAGTTATTTTCCCTGGTATTTCTAACACTTCTGATAAAATTTTAATGTACATGAAAATTATATATGTGTGTTTTAATGAGAAATGAAGGGTATGCTCTACATAGATGCTAAAAAATACAGAATATCATACTTGTCAGTGAGTGCAATGCATACATCATTTTCATCTCCTATATTGTGCTAGTTAGCATTCCATTGCTAGTATTAAAAAAGAAGAAAAACCTTGTTTAGAGAAAAGACCTATTTTCCCTTATGTTTTCAGAGCTTTAGTCCATGATAAACCGGCCCCATTGACTGGGCCTACGGGAAGACAGAACATCACAGAACTTCATCATTGGAAGTGCACGGCGGGCACAAGTGCTCACCTCATGGCAGGTGGGAAGCAGGCAGGACAGACAGGAAGGGGCTGGGTCCCCAGATCCTCTTCCAGAGTGCGTCTCCAATAACCTCACTTACTTTTAGGCCCAACCTTCTCCAGATCCTTCCTCCAGATTCCTTCCCCTTTCCTACTGCAGGCTGGAGACTGAGCCTTTTACAAATGGGCCTTTAAGGGACAATATTTACAAACTCTAGCAACCATCACAAATACTTACACACATACACACATAATTTAATTTTCTTCATTCTTCGAATGACATAGTTCTATAAAAGAAAGTAAATTCTATTTTAAATGAAAAAATGTATTCTCCTAAAGTTACAGCAATGTACAAGAATATGAAGTAAAGAATCATCTTTTAAAAAGAAGTAATATCAATTAGATATACTTGGCTTTAAATATTACTTGATGTAAAAGTTGTTAGTTTCTCATTGCCTTCACTTAAAACATAATCTTTTGAAATACTAATCTCAATATATAAGCCTTTCTTGGACAAATTAACTTATTTTCTCTCTTGATTATTTATTTATTCTTACCTCATTTGAACACACTGTCTACGAAGCTTGGCAGATAATTTTTTACCAACTACCAGTGACATCCAAATAGTACTTTTGGTTTCAGCTTCTCTTTTTTTGACTCTAAGAGAGGTTATGTGACTCTGGCTGTAGTCATAAGTCATTGTCTATTAGGAGCAGCTCTCAGGTTGAGCCAGGACTTTAATTCCAAAAAGGAAGTAGGGTATATTTTTGTGCATTTCTTGAACAAGGTTATGCTTCATCCTGGTGTATTCTTGGGATAAAGAGAAAGGGTCCTCATTGCTTCTTTGCTTTATCTTCAATGAGAATTATAACTTCTTGCACCACTGGCTGAAAATTTCTCTCAAGGGGTCATTTCTCCTTCCATAGGAAGTGAGTATGATAACATCAGAGAAAAAAAAAAAGCTAACTCCAAGAACTGTTTCCAGATTTCAATTATAATTAATTACTTAAATCTATAACCACATTGAACACTTCTAACAGGTCTTGTAAAATTAGGATGCAAATCAGTCTGAGTAGCACTAATAAAAAGTTTAATTGGGGTACTGCAGCAGTTTTTGGAGTGTGGATTGGGAATTGTGATGATGTTGCAATGTGTCAACCTACTTTTTCCAAATTTCTGGGAACTGAATATTTTCCAGGATTTCCTATTTTGCATGTTTTCCTTAGAGTGGGTATCAAGGGAGATTCTTGCAGGATTTGAAAGGCAGAAGAGAAGCAGCAAGCAGTGTGTAACGCACCTACTTACTGAGGGTTTGCTGACTCGACTTCTTGGTGTAAGCAGAGCCAGGCCTGTATTTGCTTTCTTTTTCCCTAAATCATTGTTCTGTTTCTCTGGCCAGGTGCATATTGGCTCTGTGGCAAATGACTCCAAGTTCTGCAGCTCATCCTTGTCACCGAGGACAGAGGCATCAAGAAATCACTTGGGTTTCAGTTATGTCTTTGGTGACTTCTGTCTCATCTTATGGGTTTGATCTTGAGGTGAAGTAAATATACTGGGCAAGTGTTGTAGCACTGCTGCACACTATTTTAAGATCCATGGCCACGGATTGCATGCATGCAGTCAGATGAGAGTTATCAACAGTTATGTTTGTCTTTTTTTAACTTACAACATTCAGCAGACAAGCACAATATAAGTGGAGAGTTTGGCTTAAACTATGTATGTAGAGTAGAGAAACAATTTTCATAAAGATGAATCAATTAATCCCAACTGATAGAGAAACAAGGACATGGGCAGATGTATTTTATGGTGATAAAATTGTAATAGTAATAAAATTGGGAGTGAATTAGAGACTTGGATGTGGTTGAATAAATGAGTACATTGTTTCAAATCGATCTAGACTAGGTGAATGCTAAAGTTCTGTGAAGGTTAAGGTACTCTGTCAACTTGAGTGGCCGGGGTTCTGCCAAGCAGTCCAGTACAGCACATTTCTGCCTGTGTCTAGTAACGATGGCTGTGCCCTCAGCCCTTTCTGTTCTGTTACCCAGCTTCTAACAACTGTGCAGCTTTATTTGCAATATCTTTCCACCATGATGTTTCTGCCTTAAAGCCAGGTGACTATGGAATTAAACCTTCAAAATCTGTGAGCCAAATAAACCTCTCCTCTTTTAACTTGTGGCTGTGGGTGTGAGGCGTTCCTGAAAGGAGAAAGCTGACTAGTGGAATTGTTACAGGATTTTACAACAGGGTTTCCAAAAGGATGACTGCTGAATTCCCATGATTCTGACACGCTTTGTCCTTTGGATGTCTTCATTTTTATTCACATAAACATTTCTTCTGCTGGCATGCATATTTTTCTCTCATCATTCAGATCTTGAATTATTTTCTGGAAAAGAAAATATTCGGAAATATTTTGATTGTTTGACACAGTGATCAGTTTGAAAGTCTTTTTATCTGTTCTTCATCTTTATTCATTCCTTCATTAAATCTTCACCTTTTTCTTTCTTCTTAAATAATTGATGAGCATCTTTTATACACTGGGTAATATATTTCGGTTAGTTTTGCAACAATAGATATATGGATCCAATAGAAGAGACAAGTCATAAGAAAGAGAGTAAAGTATTTGATTTATGACAAGTAAAATCTGGAAAATTATGGTGGTGCTGTGAATAAGAAAAATATGAGGGGTAGAATATATTATTCAGAACAGTATGTCGGGGAAGGATTCTCCAAAGAGAAGATGCTTGAAGCTAGGACCCAAGAAGTAAAAATCTCCTCATATATATACAGCGTGGGAAAGACTGGGGATGGAGGTCAGCAGGATGGGCTCAGAAACCTTTTCAGAGATTAGAACCTTAAAAAGATGAGTATTGTTCATGGCCTAATTCTTTTATGAATTCCTTAAACATAGTGTTTTATATTGTTAGTACTTAACTGTCATATGATCACAAGCTTTCTGATCACAAAATGTAGCTATTTTCTCCATTGCCTATAATATTACAGAAATAAAAGGTCGCACCTACACTGATACATTTATATATGGGTGTGTATTTTTAGTTCCATAAACACTTAACAGTCATTAACTATGGTCAGTCATTATTATCAATGGTAGGATTTTTTTTTTTTTTTACTTTATAAGGGAAGCAGAATTCTTTATCAGACACAAATGTTCCTAGAGCAATTCAAAGCCAGAACACAAACTCAGTATTTTAACATTCTAGCACTATAAATAGTTGTTACTTAGGAAATAGTAAAGCATCTTGCTTTATAAAGCTAATGGCTCAAAAAATAACAGTGCCTTTGACACTATTATATGACTGATCAATTAGCTATTTAAAAAACAAATTATAACAATAGGCTATTATTTTTTCATACATGGGACAATAATAACTTCTCATTTGGTATAATTGTCAATTATATTAAGCAGGCTGCAAAATTATAGCGATTGTCAGCCATTATCACTATTTATCATCAAAAGTTTCAAAAAATAATTTACAGTAGTAGACTCGATTACATTTAAAAGAATTTAAGCTAAGTGAAATATTTATGTCAAAGAAATCTGGATTTTTCTGTATCTTAATATCAATGCCTGAAGTTTACCTAAACATTAAAATTTTAAAAATCATCCACTAATTTAGGATTGAAAGAGTTACATGGAAGGAATAAAAAAAAAAAGCTGGGAGAACTCTATATTATGTGAAAGAAATTTCACATACCAGCAGGCAAATTTAATTTTACATAGCCAAAATTATTAAAACTGTACTGTGTCATACCTCTGTGAATGAAAAATAGTTTGTACCTGCTTTATGATATGTAGTAGTGACTGCGTTTTATTAGAGATATTTTTATTGGTATTACTCTAGAATGTTCTCTTTCCAGATGATGATTTAGATGCTAAAAAAAAAAAATGGTGCCAGGTACCACAACAGCAAAAGAACTTTGCTGTTTTTTGGATATTATTCTTTTCTTTTTTTTTTTTGTTTTTGTTTTTTGAATGGCATGTGCTGAATGTCTATAATTTTGTTCAGATGACTGCAGAACCTGGAAAAGCTGTTGCTGCTATTGATGCATAACATACTGGTATCACTGGTCTTTTATATCAATATCAATATATATATATATATATATATATACATATAGATATATGATTTGAACTTTTGGAAACTTTAACTGTGCTGTCAACTTTGGAAAAAGTTATCCCAATTTACTGTGTTGAATTGGCATTGTACAGAAATTGACAGCCATATTGGTCTAGAAATGTTAATTTTTAAATTTTAATTTAATTTAATTTTTTCCCATTTGTACAGGGGTAATGCACTGTATTAAATATTTAAGGTCATATCTACGTGGGTTTGATTACAGAAACTAACAAAGTATTCTCTAAATAATGAAAAAAAGAATAAGATAAGACTACAAGAGCAATAAGCAATTTAAATATGTTCAGGGACCATTTTCATCTCCAGAATTAAGGATTATTTTAATCTTAAATCATTGTCTTTTCTCTTTTACTTTCCTTTTTAGTTTTATTTTAGGATTCCCTATTTTTAACGTTCATACAGAGATTTCCTTAACTGAAATACCGAATAGTTTCTCTGGTGTGAAAAACTATAATAGTACATAGGATCCTAATGAGATAATTAATAATGTGAAATAGGAAGTAATGGGCTAAAGGTGTAGGGAAAGTGGGAAGGATGGGGGAAAGGTAATAAGGGAGAGGAAAAAATATGAGAAGTTGAAAAAATGGAAATAAAGTGTTTGTAAAAGGGGAGGGGAGGGGGGGTGAAGGGAGGGCAGGGACAAGGGGAAAAAATGAGAACCGAGACCTATCATGTAAAGGTACAGGATTCCAATAATGAATGTAACTGTATTGTATACCTAGACTGTGCCAATAAACTCAATAAAAAGAAAAAAAAAGAATTAACAAGATTGTTGTTATATAAGTATAGTTTCTGTAATAGCACTTATAAAAAACCAGGAATGACCACTATGTTTCTGAAACCTGAACTGAACTTAACAATAGACTTAAAATCATGCTTCTCTTATGGAATTAATAAGAAAAGGGCAATGTATTTGCAGCCAATAATTGTTTATTATACAAATATAAAAGGATAGATATGCATTAATTTTTCTTTATTATACATATTGAAAAATGAAACAATTTTTGAAGCCAAATTATGTTCTTTCAAGCTATTATATTCTCCAAAGTTTTGTCTTATATTTTACATAATCTAGAACACATGAATCTAGTAAAAATGTAATAGCTGAAATAATATAAATTTTTGTACAAATAGTTGTGTTAATTAAATGTCTAAAAAGCTTAATGTCTAATTGTTTAAAATAATTCAGTTATATCTAGTGAAAAATAAAAACTGATGATCTGTGAATTAATTAAAGGAATGTAGAACTCAGGAAATACTTTCAACTGTATGTCAGCTTTTATATTTGGTGGCCTATTGATTTTATCAAGGAATAAAAAACAGACATGCTACTGTGCACACCTCCAGCTTGAGCAAGTATAATACTTCTTATATTCATTGATCATTTTCAAATTAGTTATGTTGTTTCTTAAAGAGGCACCCTTTTAAAAAGTGTGTAGGCTAATAAATGATTGCATTGAGAAATCTTAATATCAAAAAGTGTTTAGAGCATGCCATGGTGATATGTGTCCATAATTTCAGCACTCTGGGAGGCTGCGTGAGAAGGATTAAAAAACTTGAGCCCATCTGGGGCAACTTAGTGATTGAGTGAGACCCTGTCTCAAACAAGAAGGGCTGGGCTGAGGGTGTTATTCAGAGTGAAGGTCATGGATTCAATCCCCAGTACCATGAACAAATGAAACAAAGCAACAGTGCTTTGAAATATAGTTTGTTATCATAATATTTTCTACTTAGATATTTACTTAAGTTACTTAATACATTGATGATACTGAATAACAGCAAATCCCCAAATCTCTGTTTCACATAATCCTCTGTGGGTCTCGGGTGGCTGTGTAGAGTTTAGCTAACACTTGTGCCTGAGTCACCTGGAGCTGGTTGCTCTGGATACAGAACGCTTTCACCTGTGATATCTTGAGACACTTGAACCAGCGGCTCTTTCATCATTAGCATGAAAGCCGGGTGTGTTCTTACCTCACGTGTGGAGTATAGAAAGCTGGCTAAATCACAGCAGTACTTTGCAGATGCGTATTTTTGTCACATTTGTTAATATCCTCTGTCCAGATCGTATCAGAAGGCTGAGTCTAGCTTCAGAAAGGAAGACATGGTGTCATTCTTGGTATTATCTGCTATTTGGGTCCTTGGCTAGGAGTGAAGGACAAGTGACCCACTGCAGGGCTGCTCAATTTCGCTTTCTAATTCTGCTTCTTTTCCTTACAACCCACAACTGTTGGGTCCAACCGTGTCGCTTAGTTCACTTCCTACCCGCATCTTCACATCGGAGAGTACTTTTTAGGGAATCGAATCTGCAACACGCTACAAGATTCCACAGAAGTAGTCACGATGCTTCAAGGAGCACATGAACAATGGAGATACTCAGTGCCATGAGTTCCAGCATAACCATGAAGGAGGGCGAATTTTCATCTTCTTAACCATCACATATAGAGAACGTTTAGATTTCAAGTAGCTTGCTGTGGCAGTCAAAGCCCCCTTCCGTTCGTCCTTCACAGTTGTTTCACAAGTCATCCTGTAAATCTCTTTTACAATATAAGCCAGCCAGTGTCCTAACTCAGTGGTGCTCCTATTTATCCCTTGTCATTCTTGGTCATATTATCGCCCCTTTGAGAATGTTATTGATTCTCCTACCTGCTCTGGTTTAGTTAGCTCTTTACTCAAAGTTTTGTCCATTTGTTTTACTCATTACCCCGTCTAATTCTTCCCAGTTGAAGATATCTGGGTTCTCAGCATACACTGTATCTCTCTTTTTGTAGTCACCATACCCTATCTGGTAGTTTACATTCTTGCCACACATCCTGTTGAGATTTCCATGGGCAGGATTCTGTTACCAACATCTTCTTCATAACTTACATATCTGAACAAGATTATTTAACATAGCTTCTTGTTACACATGAACCAGTGGATTACACAAGGTAAACCACGTGTCAATCATAGTTTTACATTAAAACTTCTCATATGGAAATATGTGGGAGTAAACAAAAAGTTTTACAGGTTAGCTTATTAGTACACATGTGTATTACATGCTGTTTGCATTACTTTTAGGAAGTTGGAACAAGTACCTAGTATATCTTATTTGTTGTCTTCACCTCTTTTCCTTTCCCTCATTCTTTTCATCCCATTCATTTTTCTGTACATGTTTACAGCACATAATATTTACATTTCCTGTGTGGAGCTAGCTATTGTTTTTGGCAAAGGATAGCCATGATTTTTTTCACAGGATAAATATATGTCAAATGTAGAAAGCAGAGAAAACTGCAGCCTCAATGTGCAAACAAGAAATGGACAGGTATTATATCCCAAGCTGAAGAGCTCAATTTTGATCTCTTATTGACCTGTAGTAGTATTATAGAGAATGAATGTTTTATACACACACGCACACACAAACAAATATTGACATATTATTTTAAGGGACCTAGGATCTTTTCAAATTTGATACTATAAGATATGCAGACACAGAAATGCTAGTTGGAAAGAAATCAGTATTTACTGATGGTTCTCTAGTGAAAGGAGACATTTCAAACTGGAGGGTCCTGTGTGAAGCACTGTGGCCAGTTGGGCAGCAGAGGGAATAAAGGAGATTGGTGCAAGAGCCTTTAGCGAGGTTGCTGTGGGAAGGAATGGGCCTGAACAGGTTAGAATTGGCTAAGATGAGCAGTTTCAGTGAGTCCTGGAGCAATGTTTCTGCCCTCGTTTGACACATGCCTGGCTGTAAGGTGACCAGGGGAGAGGAATTGTAGTCTAGAAAGTAAAAGCCCAATAACAGAGTGCTGGACTTTTCACTGTGCATGTGAAATGTCCATTCACAGAAAAGAGCATGAAATTCAACATTCTATATATGGAAAACAAAGATGTGCTTGGTACCTATATGTCTGTGAAACACATACATGTATCTGTATCCATATTTCCTTTCCTGGGCACAAGGGCCATACTTTTACAATTACATCATAGTGTTACTTGATAGTTTATTCTCAGTGAATACTTTGTGCATTATTTATTTTATGTAATTGAAAACTTTCTATGGAGCTTTTAATATAATATATATATTTCTCCCCTGGAGAATATCTAATTCAAATCAATTCTAATCTTCACCAATGATATATATATATTTGCTGCTCTTTGGTTTATCACACTAATTTGTTAAAATCCATTTACAGTCCACAAAAGAATTTACCAAGGCAATAGTTGCATAAGTTCTTTCTTTTATTCTTTCATTTCTCAACATGTGTACTCTTTGCAGTCCTAAAGTGAAGGCAAACAAATCTATCTTGATTAATTGAAACTCTGAATTGTATTTAACTATTAAAATTATATCTTTTCAATTTTGTCTAGTCCTTTGCAGTAACTAATCACATCAATATTTCACTAATTCTTCTTATATGTGCCTTTTATTATCATTGTGCCCTAGCAAGTAGAAATCCTGACTCTGTGTTCTTACATGGGATGCATTTGATTTAAAAGCATATGGTTTTGAGGTTTGAGATGCTACTACATATGTCAATCCTAACCTACTACTTTTGGCAACATAGAAACCTTAAATTAATTAATATTAAAATATATAATGATTAATATAATCATCTCTATAGAGGTTACCTATATATAGAAAGTATGTAAAGTGGAGTACTACTCAACCATAAAGAATGAGAAACTAGAGTCATTCATAGGAAAATGGATGCATATTGAGGCCATACTCTTAAGTGAAATAAATAATATTTACACATGTGTAAATACGGAATAATTTCTCTGGTGTGAAAACCTAAAAGTGTAAATGAGATCCACATTGTATAACTGACAATATGAAATAGGAAGAAAAGGGCTAAAGGTGTAGGGCAAGTGGGAATGGTAGGGGAAAGGAAAGAAGGGAAAAGTAAAAACATGAGAAAATGAAAAAATGGAAACAAAGTCTGTAAATAGGGGAGAGTGGAGAAGGTGAAGGGAGGGCAGGGGTATGGGAAAAAAGGAGAACCAAGATCTGTCATGTAAAGGTACAAGATCCCAATGATGAATAAAACTGTAGTGTATACTTAAAAGGTACCAATAAACTTAATGGGGGAAGGAAAAAGAAAGTAGGTAATTGTTTTAAGGGTACATATTGGTATAATCAATATCTCCAAACACTTTGTCCTGTATAAAAGCAATGAGAATAATTGCAAAAATCACCTGAATCAACATGTTTTGAACTCTGGAAATTATCCTGTTTTTTAGAAATCTTGGGAGCATTATTGAAAGAAAACAGTTACTAAAGTAAGAACTGTGAGGTTTTTGGTGATGTAACTTATCCGATTCCTTTCTTCCCTTTCAGCTTCTCAGCAGCCTTGAAAACCAACATCCCACCTTCTCGGTAAAGACTATATCCCAGTAACCGCTGTAGGAGGCAGAATGAAGTGGAAGTTCTTCAAACACTCCATTTACAAAGCTGTTATTGCTGACCTGAGTTGAAATTCACTCAGTATAAATAGTCTTTAAAATAATTTTTGATATAAAAATGAGAGAGAAAGAGAGAGAGACAGAGAGAGAGAGAGAGAGAGAGAGACAGAGAGAGACAGAGAGAGATCGACAGAGAGAGAGATGAAAGAGGTAGTAGTCTTACTTTACTTCACAGCTGCCTCAGGTAATTGATAGTACTTTTGGTGAACAATAGTCAAGCCCAAAAGTCTAAGAGGAAAACCTAGAATAAGGTATCAGCAGAGGCTTTGAAAGATACTGAATATGTTTCTGAGAATCTGATGACCACATACACGTACAGAGCAGCTCACATGTACTGAGCTGGGTATAATTTCATTTCCAGCCATCCTCAAGGCTCTGAATAGGTAAGAAACAAAGCACAATGGCTAAATTCCTGGCTGATTGTTGCTGTACCCTAACTGTGATACAGACTCTCAGCAAAGTCAGCAATGGTGGGAGGCAGATTGGCGGGTGGCTTTTACGGAGATGTCCAGTCTCTTGTGAACCATTGTGCTGACTGTACAGAGCTTAAATTAGTCGTATATGATAAAGAATGCATAATTCAGAAATTCTCTCAAATAAATAATAACAGGGAACAGTGACAATAGCAAGCCCTACAGAGCAATGAGCATCTTATTTTCAAAGTCTCTACTTAATGTTGTTTAATGTGTCTGGTGAACGAAACAATCATTATATACACAAAGAAATAAGTGCGTCCCTCACTAAGGAATCGTGAGGGACGCATAGAAACAGCCCTTTAGGAAGCTAATACATCAAAGTTACTCAGCAAATACTTTCAAGCAGTTATTTGAAATAAATTGAATGAAAACAATGTCTGAAGGAATAAAGTATGAAAATGATGTCCCATCCAGTATAGATACTTCTCATTTAATGACGGAGTTCCACGCCTCTGTCTAGGTCATTAAATAAACTGGTCACTAGATGAGGAATTGTATATAGCATATACAATGCATTATTTAGAACAAAGAAATGCTCAGAAGAAATTCCCACGTGGTGACTTTGCTTTTATTTGCACAACTCTTACAGGCAGTAATACAATAAATAACAGAAAATAAAACCGCAGTGAAAATCATACTACTGTACCATAGAAGAAGCCTATAAGCTTCTTATGTGAGCACTGCTGCTCCCATTCCTTCTCCCTAGGTCCAAGAGTAGGTCCTATGTCCAACAGCTGGCCCCAGTTTTAAGTCTGAACAGTTGTCTGTATAGGATATTGAGAAAAAAATGAAAAGTATAAAATCAGGAAACAAATAAAAATTCTGAAGTTGGCAAAAAAACTAAGATAAAAAAATTGATTATACGGATCAAAAGAAGATTTGAGCCAACACAGTAAGACCATTCAAACTTTACAATAGGTCATTGAGATCGTCTAGATTGAACAATATAAAAGAAAATAAGGATAACTGAACAAAGTATCAGGGGAGTATGGGAAACAGTTATGCATACCAGCAAATTCATATTGTCCTACAAGGAGAAGAGAGATTAAAAAGTGGCCGTAAAATGATATGGAAAAATAGTGGCTTACGGCTTATTATAAGTGATTAAAAATTAAACTTAACATCCAGAAACTCAACAAAATCCAAGTAGGAAACCCTTAGAGATCCACACCTGAGCAAATCATAGTCAGACTGCTGCAAAGCAATGCTAAAAAGAGAACCTTCAAAGGAGCAAGATTATGCAACTCTTCATATAAAAGGGAGCCTGGAAAGAATGATTGCTGATTTCTCCCCAGAAAACCTGGAGGCCAGGGGCAGTGGACCGATCTTTTCAAAATGCTAAAAGATAAAACTGTTATCAAAGAAATCGTATGCCCAGCAAAACTATTGTTTTTAAATGAAGGTTAAACGCTGACATCCTGATACGAAGAAAAGAAAACCAAACAGAACAAGAAATTTGTCTCTGCAAAACTGCCCTACATGAAATAGGAAAGAAAATTTCTCAAGTTGACATATTAAAATGATGGCAAACTGGACAGTATTTTGAATCTATAGAAAGAGATAAGTAGCAACAATAATAACTATAAGTATAAATTACAACATAAATGTATTTTTGAGTCTAATTTATTTCTCTTACTTGATTTAAGAGGTAATTGAATAGAGCAACAAATATTAACACTTGTTGAGCATAAAATATATACAAATGTAATTTTCAGACTATAACAATACAACAGGAAAGAGAAGAAATGGTATAACAGTATTTTTGGGATGTGCTAATGAAAATAATTTTGTTCTAAACTAATGTTATAAATTAAGACATTTTCAATTCTCAACAAAATCACTAGGAGAATAACTTACACATAGGAGAAAATGGCAATGAAATAAAAATGGTGAGTTGAAAATATGTATTTATTCAAAAGTACGCAGTAATGGGAGAACAGAAAATGACTTAAGATATAGGGCCATAATTATAATTTATTACTAATATGACTACAAGATTGGTGTAAACATCAGAAAAATTAAAAAGAAAAATACTTGGAAAAGTGGAGATCAGGAAGTCAGGAAAACAAATATGTAGTTATTCCTCTTCAAGTATCTATAGACTCTGAAGACATTTTGTGCTTGAGTGTTTCCTAAAAAGTAGTCTCCTCCAAATACAAATATTTTAATCATCAGATAGATATGAAAAAAGAAAAAATTCAGTGTAAAAAGACAAATAATTAAAAAGTCAAAAGAATGACTAGATATTATCCCAAAGAATATATACAGATAACTAATAAGAATGTGAAATATATTATATATATAAAAATTTGATATATAGCCCTTAAAGAAATGCAACTCAAACTCAAGAGGATACAACTTTACAAACACTTAGGTTTACATAATGAAGTTCAGGCAGTAATAAGTGTTGACAAGATATCACAAAATTGAAATACTCTTGCACTGAAGGTGGAATGTAAAATAAAAATGAAAAATTTAAGATGACCATTTCACTTTTACTGTGCAGCTCTTGCTCTAGAAGTTGTCTATCCTGCAGAAACATTTTGTGTAGATCCTTAAGAAGTTATTCACATACCTAGTTACCATATGATCCAGTAGCTCTGTTCCTAGAATTTACTCCAGAGAACTAAAATAAACAAACAAAAACCACTGTCCACACAAATACTTGTGTATAAATATTCATGGCATTTTTCATAACTAAAAAGTGAAAATAAGTCTAATATAATCAATTAATGACTAAACAAATGAGATTCTACTATATGAATATGTAGTAGAACGTCATTCAACCACAAAAGTAATGTTATCTATATGTGCTACAACATAAATAAATCTTGAAGACATATTAAGTGAAAGCATTTAGATATGATGGCAATATATTGCATGATTTAGTTTATATGAAGTGTCCAGAAAAGACAAGCCCATAGAGTTAGAAAGGAAATAGTTGTTATAGAGCAGCTGTGAGTGTGAAGGGGGGTATAAATGATTTGGCTGGGAAAATGAATAATGCTTAGGATGGACTTTGGAGGGATGAGAGTGTTCCGGAATTAACGATTATGTTTGCACAACTTTGGGAACACACTAAAAACCATTGAATTGTACATTATAAAAAAGTGACTTTTACTGTATGTGAATTTTTTCTCAAAGAAAATATTTTGTGCTTCTGTTATAGTCTTGAAGTCAAATTTTCATAGTTTATTTATATAACAGCCAACCATTTCTATAATGTTTTCCTGTTTTCTGTGTTTTGACTTTTTGTAATATTTCTATTCATTCATTCATTTTAAAAATTTACTGTCAGCTATTTAAGAAAAACTTTTATCTTTATTTTTAATTCACAATGTTTTATGTACTTGACTTCTAAATTCTACTTTTCTATGGATTCTACTCTAGAACTTTGGCCTATGATATTTTCTAGTCCCCAGAAGTTATTGGATTTCTCTTTCCATGTATATAGATATAGGTATTTGATATTAATAGTATTATGTACATTTGTTTTAATATGTATA
This sequence comes from Fukomys damarensis, assembly GCF_012274545.1. Lineage (NCBI taxonomy): Eukaryota > Metazoa > Chordata > Mammalia > Rodentia > Bathyergidae > Fukomys > Fukomys damarensis. The sequence continues at coordinate 50,797,043 of NW_022900947.1, forward strand.
TATAATATTGCTATTAAAATAATTATATGCAAATATATATAACTGATACATTTAGGCACATATGCAAATATTCATTCAGGTAGGTATATATGTTTGGCCACCTCTTTTCTTCTTATTTTTTTTTTCTTTTGGGTGCCAGGGACTGAATTGGGGACCTTGCACTTGAGAGGCAGGCAGCGACACCACTGAGCTAAATCTCTGTCCCCTTTCTTTAAATTTTTAATCAGCGATATTCTTTGACTGCTTTTTTTAAATTGATACATTTTAGGTATACAATACAGTTACATTCATCATTGGGATCTTGTACTTTTACATGATGCATCTTGGTTCTTTTTTTTACCCCCATTCTCCTGCCCTCCTTCACCCCCTCCACCTTTCCCTATTTACAAATAGAATTTCCTTACTTATTTCAGGATTCTTGGATTTTTTGTTGTTACTCAAGGAGAGCCAATATGTATATAGAAAAAAATTTCTGCTGTTTACACCACAATTAATGCTAGGAATTCTACCATTTTATTGGTACATCTGCCCTCTATATGATTATTTCTAGGGGTATTTTTCGCTCTGCTAATCACTTTTCATAGTACAATAAACCTAGTTTTTACCTATAGGGATACTATCCTAATTAACACTATGTTGTGAGACTGTGGAGATAAGAAATGAAGAGCTCTTACTTTTCACTTATAGTATTTTCATTTTATTTCTGTTGTCATTGTAGTATTTTCCTTCTGTTCTTTCGTATGACCAAGTTCCCAATCTCCCTTCTTCAAGCTTTCCATAAGTAAAATTCCTATACTAAATTAGGTAGCAGATGAAACAATTACCCTCAGCTTGGTAGAGGAAGAGAATGATAAAGATATATAATCTAATCTGCCAATTCCAGTTGTACTTTCCTAATTCCACTGTCAAACATTGGCTTGGCTGCAATTGTTAAATCTTCCTCAGATTCTATAACTTGGGCTTTTGTGAGACACCTACCACAGCCAAACTGACACATGTAGAATTCAGCTTCTTTGCTTTGCTAATTCAGGCACTGGTAATTTTCTGCTTTTCTTTTAAAAATGCTTTCGGATTACACATATACTGTTATCTCATATTCACCTTATATTTTCATAAGTAAATACTTCAAAATTTATATTTCTGTGAGTTTTTACTAGTTGTTAGATATAAACATGCAATTCTACAAATGTACTAAGGCAAAGCATCTGTTAGGATTTTATGGTCTAATTCAAATGCATGAGATTTGCATTTTAGTGTTAGTGTTTATTTTTTTAATCGTGCTGTGTCATTAGCACATGACATGGAGTCCTCTGCTGATAGAGGCCGTGTTTGCTGTGTACCACTTTTCTGACTGTGTGTTCCTGGTTGATTTGGGTAAAAAGCGTTTGGGGATCACAGCAGAGCTGTTCTGAGATAGTGCATTGCATTGTCCAGCTCTTTCTGTAGATATTGATGTAACATAGGTTGTTGAATTGTATAATCTCCACTGTACAGCGGCTATTGATCCTTTCCAGTGAGTCAATATGTGCTTAGTTTGTTCTGAAGTCATTTAAACAACTGAGGACGAACAGAGATTTCACAGTCGAATTCTATCCTTTGGTCTACTTATATTGTGCAAAAAAACAATGTTTGAATGCTATTCCCTCTTCATTTAACTCTCAAGGCAAAGTAATAGAGTTTCTTTATAAGAATCACAAATCAAAATTAAGATTGGGTGCTCTGTGGTCTTCTTTAACCTTATTATTCATGTAACAAAAGAAAGGCTTTTAAGAATAAGGCTCTGAAACTAGATTATAAGTGCTAAAATTCTGACTGTGCTGCCTACTAGCATGCAGCTTAAGTCAAGTTTCTTAATCTCTCTAGCCTTAGTTTGTTCATTGTTAAAATGCAATATAATATTACCCCTCATGGGGCGAGCATGGAGATTAATGTCAGTAAGATGGTAAAAAAGTGTCTTAGCTCTCTCGTCTCCTGTGGACACACTGAGTAAACTTTTATACAAGATCAACCATCTCTTTAAAAAGCCACAAACTAGATTAGAAAATAGTACACGCTGGAAAATTCATAAAACACTCTCATCACAGTGGGAAGGGAAAGCTGGAAATGCTTGGATGCAAACCTTACTCCAGACTGTTGACTCACTGGAAAACTTTCAGCTGGAGTTGAATCTCAAATTGCTGTGAGGATGGAGGAGTTTGAATCACGTATGTAATCATCCAGACTCAGGGTTTGGATCTTAAATCACTTAGCTCTGGGATTGGAAGGGACTTGCATTTGGAGATTTTTCTCGAGTTTCAGTGAAGAGAGAGGTGGTCTTGAGCAGATGTAAGAAAACTTCCAGTAGCGATAGTTCTCACAATGAAGCTAGAGAGAATGAGCTGAGATACTCAGCTCACAGTTTCTCCGGCAAGGGCTTTGTCTCTGTGCTTTTACAGCTGCTTCGTGAGACTGGGGCTTCTTTTTAGGGTCCATGTGGGAGCTAAAGGGGAAGACGAACCCAAAGAATAGTGTGAACTCGGACTTCTCAGCCTCACTCCGGCAGTAAGTTCAGGAATTCAGATTTTCCCCTCAGATGACTTTGACTAAACATTGAAAAAAATCAAGGTTTGCAGCTCCCACCCAACACTCTTGCGCCTACTTCATCTTGCCCTGTGGATTCAGCCCTGACCCTACCCCAGGTCCAATGTATGCAACCTAAATGAGGATGTAGGGGTTCGCCACAGATCCTCCCCCTGACTTAGTGTCAAATGAAGGGGAGATAAATTCAATTTTGCAGCTTTTCTCTGAGGATAGAAGAACATGAAATACACATAAAACACCTGAACATTTCCAGTTGTATTTTAAAATGCTGGCTTCCTTTTTGTCTGTCTTGGGGACTTGGCATATTCTAACATCTTGTGAGGCATCAAGAAGAGAAGCTGTTTGGACTAACAAAAAAATTTTAAAGGCCCCAAGAACCTATCAATCAGGCTGATTGGTGAGGTTCGTGATCTAAACAAGGGCAGTCTGAGAAGACTGAATCAAGAAGTTTTGTCATCTAGTATTACTAAAACAACACAGGATATCAAGAGAAATGTGTTTCAAGTAAAAAAGAAAAAATCCTCAGAATTGACTCCAATGAAATGGAGACATGTGATTTACTCACAAAAATTCAGAAAAACAGCCATGAAGATGTTCACTAAGGAGAGGAGCTATGCACAGATATATTAAGTACTTCAGAAAAGAAATGTATAAGGAGGAACTAACAGGAATCGTAGAGGTGAAAATATAATAGCTAAAATGAAAATTAAATGCATGCCTGTAATCTCAGAAATTGGGAGGCTGAGGCAGGAGGATCATTGTGAATTTGAAGCCAGTTTGGGGTACATCATGAATTTAAGGCTAGTTTGAAAGATATAATGAGAACTTGTCTCAACAAAACAAAACAAAAATAAACAAAAGGGCCCCTCAAATGTGAAAAACAAACAAACAAGCAAAAAATAACAAAAATAGAGTGTTTAAAAGTAGACAAGTTCATATAGAAAAAGATCAGTAAGGGCCAGGGATTTAGCTCACTTTTTCCACCGCCTGCCTTGCAAGCACAAGGTCCCGAGTTCAATCCTGGGTGCAAAAAAACAAAACAAAAAAAACAAAAGATGACTGAAAAAGATCAGTGAACTCAAAGATAGGTCATTGGAAATCAGGTGATCTGAGGATATAAAAAAATGGAAAAAGTGAGGAGAGTTTAAGGGACTTATAGCACATCACATAGGGATCTGTATTTTATCAGATTGACAACAGAAAAATGAGAGAAAGAAACAGAAACATTATTTTGAAAAATAATAGCTGACAACTTCCTATGTCTGGAGAAAGAAATGGAAATCCAGATCTATGATGACCAAAGGATACCAAATAAGAAGAATCCAAAGAATCCACAGAAGACATATTGTAATAAAATGGTCAGATTTAAAGGCACAGTGAATATTTTGAACACAGCAAGACAAAAATGACTTGTTATGTACAATACATGAGACTGCAGATTTTTCAGCAGAAAGTTTGCAGGCCAGAAGGAAAGAATAATACATGGAAAATGCTTAAGAAAAAAACAAAACAAACATAAACTTTGAATGAGGAAGTTTACACCCAGTAAAAGTGAAAATGAGTAAAAATGGAGGTTAAATAAAGACTTTCTCAGACAAACATAAGCTAAGGAGCCAGTGGCTACCATTACTAATACTGTGTTGTATAGTGAAACACACACTCAGAGTCCTCCCTGCACACACAGAGAAAAAGAGAAGCTGATGATGTGCTCCTTTTAATATATATATAATACAATATACATAATGTATATATCTCAAGCATCACATTGTACACTGTAAACATATATAATAAAAATTAAAATGCCTCCCTTCTTGTTATTTTGATAAATGATTACATATATGACTAAATTATGTGTCTGGATCATAGTAAATTTCTATTATTATCAGTAGTAACAATAATTTTACTATAATTTTTAATTTAAGACCTTTTAAAATTTTTAATTTTTATTGGTTAAACATATACATGGTTGCAGTTCATAATAATTACATTCATTGTGGAGAGTTGGTGTGAATACATGACACATCTTTATTTTTAAGTGAGAAAAGAGTTCAATCTTGATAACTAGGGACCTAAAGAAATCTGCAAGTTTTACTAACACCACGGGCTGGGGATTTAGCTCAAAGGTTTCGCCATCTGCTTCACAAGCACGAGGACCAGAGTTCGATCCCTGGTACCAAA
>NW_022900947.1:50807897-50816992 GCF_012274545.1 Fukomys damarensis
AAGAAGAGGACCAAGATCTGTCCCCTGGAAAAAAAAAAAAAAAAAAAAAAAAAAGTTTTACCAACACCCGGAAAAATCATTTTACAGAAGAACAAATCTATTCTTTTGTTGAGATCTTTTCCTATTATGGTGGGCAATATTTTCTTAAACAGTAAATGCCTGTTTGCTTGTTTGTAGACAGCGAAGGAAGGGAAGGTGGGTAAAGAGGGAAGAATAACAAACTCTGACCCTCCAATAAGAATCCTATATTTTTTTATACTGAAATCCTCTTGAAGAAAAGATGCAAAATTGAATAATGTGACTCACGATCTGAGATACTCTCAGCCCTCACGGAGAAGTAGCCCATGACGTACGGCCCTAAGATCATTACACAATGTCTCTTGCTCATACTCTCTTATGATTATGTTCTTGAGTAGCTTTGCTTTATTATTGTTCGGAGAAGGGATTTTTCTCAGAGGCAACTCTATCCAGAAATGAATGTTAAAATAGTGGTAGGTTAAAGGTTTTAAATATTTGAGTGTTAAGTAACTTTTTTATTTTTCTTGTTCACTCTCTTCCTCTCCCTCCCTTCTCCTCTTTCCCTCCCTCTCTCGCTCTTCTATGTGAATATAAATAGAATATACAGACACATACACAGAGACATACACATATAGATGCATACACACAAGATGTGCTTTTTCTTTCTTATTGGTAGCATATTAGTATCAGTGTCTTCTGCTGTGCCGGTAACATTTTCCACATGAGCAGAAAATGCAGAGAAGCACGTGTGGTAGACAGAACGCAGCCTCCTCACCTACCACCACCACTGTTACACCAAAAGGTTACAACATGACCCTTGCTATTCTACGTGGCTAAAGGGACTTTGCAGATGTGATTAAATTAAAAATTGTGCAATGAGATGATTATTCTTCATTACCAGTGATGGCCAAATTTAATAAAAATTAAATAGATGTTAGAGGGAAGGAGGTCAAAAAGCCATTGCTGACTTTGAAGAAGGAAGAAGGAGTTACTTTCGCATAATCCAGTCCACCTCAGACCTGAGGTCTGTATAAATGTCTTGTAATGAATTTGTGTTGTTCTAAAGCATCAAGTCTGTGGCCATTTATTATGGAACCGATAGAAGCCTAACGTGGTCCATGACTTGTCCAGGATTGTGTATTAAAAGCACACACAACGTTTCAAATCTGTGAATCACTTACCTAGGGTTCTCCTAAAATATGTGTTTAAACATTGACAGAATTGTATATTCTATTTACTTATATGTAAAACATAGGAAAAAAGTTATGGAAAACTTTATAAATAACAATATATGCTTAATTGTTTCTATTTTATCTATTTGAAAGCACTGCTTACCCAAGGAAAAGTACAATGATACTGGAGATTATATGCACTACTGAATATAGGACTGTACAGGATCACAGCCTCAAGTGGATAAGCCAGATTTGAGATATAAACTTGGCTGGTTATAGGCAGTGATAGATCAGCAGGTGTGGAAATATTTATTTCCTTATAATCACTGAATTGGATTTTTCTTTTCAATTGTTTTGTTTAGCAAACGTCAATTTATCCTATTCCTGCTTTTTAATGGGGATTGGATCCAGGGGTGCTTTGTGTGGAGAAACTGGAAAGGAGATTAAATCCAGCATATGTAAATATGTTTGCGTTTCCATTTTCTCAGGTTCATCCTCTCTTACCTCCTTTCATTCATGAAAATGGCCAGAAATGAATAACTCTTTTTGCCAAGATTAATGCCTCTATTTTGCAATTGATCCAATCTCTGCTAAGGACTTGCTATCAATCTACATGTGCCTTTTTCTGGAAACCTTATTTGCTCCATTTTGAATATTCTTTGTCTTTTTTTTTTCCATACGTGATATTTGCTCACATTTCCCACACTCAAAAAATAGTTCTTCCATATTTCATGATATCACTCAATAAATCTCTTTATTATATAATTTTGAAAGATCAATCCAGATTTGTTTTTCTATAAACATGTGTTCATGTTTTTAAAAAGTTATTACTGAATTTCTGTTTTATAAATAAAAGGAAACCCGATGTCAATGTTAAATTTGCTCCTAAGATAATGAAAACCTGAAGTAGCAATAACGGTGGTTAAGACAAAGTCTGCTGAAAATGCGCATCTAGTTATAAATCCCACAATTCTCTTGAGCTGTAGTCTTCACTCTGCAAATGCTGTCCAGTACTAGCAATGTTGAGAATTATTAGTTACGTACCAGCATCATTTATATAGTTATCTCCAATGTTATGGATGATTCCTTTCTATTCCCAAAGTCCAATATTGAACCAGTCCTATCTGATCAGGACACACAAAAGATATTGTGAATTGTTCAAGTGAAGAAATTTGAAATAATAATTACTCAAAAAAATGATTGGAAGGTGAGAAAAAGACAGAAGTGTCACTTGAATTAGAAAAAAATGCAAGAGCACAAACAGAAATAGTTTTACAGAGCCCAGGAAGCCATGAAGCTGGGGCTCTCTCTGTTGTTGCTTGTACTTCTAATTTAGTTCTTAGGCTGCCCTCTAGGCACTCGGCTGCCTTCATGGAAAGTGGGAAGTTTGTGCTGCAGGTGTTTCAGCCTTCTCTAACAATTAGAAGATGAAAGAATCACTCCTGCTTTGCTTTTTGCATCTTTGGATCTTCTGCTTGTGCTTCTTGTTGGCACTACAGAACTAAAAATCACTTGGAAAAAGTTTGAAAAGTGCAATTTCTGAGACCTCAACTCCTTCCAATATAGAAAAAAGGTTTTTGTAGTTGGAAGACATTGAAGTTGCAGAGTCTAGACTGGTGAGAAAACCTGGGAACAAAAGAGAGGAAGATCAAGTCATTTGGGTAAAACGCTATTCTCCATCAGCACCATGGGCAGATAGATTTATGGAACGCCCAGAGTCAGAGCACCTGACCCGCTACAGTAATTACTCACAATTACTCAGAACTGACTCGCCTCACTTCTTATCATTCCAGTCACTTCTCTTCGTAGCCTAAATTGCGTATAATAACCAAAAGACTGTATGCTTCCTCCTTAAATGATGCAACTGTTACTCCTTTGAAACATTCTATTCATCTTCCAGAGAGAACAGATACAGTCTCAACATCTTAGATACTGAGCTCCAACTGCTGCTAATTCTTCCTTGAGTTCAGTCACAATCTTAACGTCAATAGTTTGAAACCTAAATTTGTAAAACTAGCTACACTAACCTTCAATCTATGAAAACAAAAGTAGGAAAAGTGGATGCAAGAAACGATTGGACAATCTACCATACACGTTTTCTGTGAAGCGAACACAGAGCTATAGTTGCTTTGTTTTGCTCCATTCTTCCATTGCTTATTCCAAATTGCCTTTGTCCCCACCTGGTACTTTCATTTCCCCAGTAATTTACCTAATGGGGCAACAGAGCTGTAATTCCTTAAAGGTCTTGATTGCTTAGTTTCACACGGTAATATTGGACTGTAAACCTGCCTGCAATCTGATCCTGTCAACTTCTCAGTTGATCCTATCAACTCAGAGCATTAAATACTTTATTGTTGGGTATAAATGTACCAGAAGCAGAAGAAAATAGTAAATATTTATTTACTATATTATAAATAGTATTTAAACAGTATTAGAGTAACAATGGTACTCATTGCTGCAATAGAATTTAACAGGTATTAAAGTAATTAAATTTACTCTAATTTTATACATTAGAAATGTTGCAAATAAAGTGTTTTATTTATTTGTTAAAATTCTCCAAGAGTAGTTTCAATCAAGCTTGCTACCTTCTCAATGCCATATAACATAAAATGTGGTGAATTGTCATTTTTTTTTTGTTTGTGCCAGTTTCCAACATTTTGGACTTTTTATATTCAGTGAAATACAGTTTTCCTGAAAATTCCTTTAATTAGTGATTTCCCTAGGAACATAACCATCCTCATTATCATTTTCTTTTTTATATCTGTGACTTCATCTTTGCTGTATTTCTCTGGCCACATACTCAGGTTCTCTCCAAAGATAGCAGTGTTGACACTAAGCTATTTCTTTCTATTGATCTGTGTCTTATTCTAATTTCAGATGCATGGATATCACTTTTCATTTTTTCTTACTTTCATCTTGGCTGGCTAATTCCCTCTTACTAATTGCTGTCAATAATTACATAGGTTCTTCACTGGGAGAGGAGGAGGAAACATAACTGTTTTCTTTCTTATTATAGCATGAGCTGAATAACAGATTCACAATTTTTAGTGGGTGCAGAAATTCAGTTAACTGACAAAAGCATTGGTACAATTTTGTTTCCATTCATTGGCAGAGTCCACATCAGGTAACAAACACACCATGGCCATCTTCCTCACAAAAGCACAAACGCAGCCGCCATCCCCCAAATCATAAAACAGATTAAGTTCATAAGCCAAGATAGCATTGTATCTATCTTTTCTTTTGTTCTTTGTTTATATTTTTGATTTATCATAGTAGAGAAACCAGGTGCTACTTAAGCTCATTTGTCTGGTTTATTTCATTTAACAGTGTAGTCTGAAGGAATATCCATTTCCCTACAAAAGAATCATACTTATCCTTCTTTAGAATAAAGTAATAGTCCATTGTGCATAAACACCATGTCTTATTTACTCATTCATTTGTTTATGGCCTTATGTGCTGCTTCCAAGATTTAGCTTTTATGAATTTTTATGCTGTAAAAATTACCAATGCATGCATCACTGCAATGTGATTTCTTTAACTCTTTCAGGAAGATGCCTCATAGGCAAATAGCTGGGTTGAATGAAATTTTTATTTTTAATGTTTTAGGGAAACTCCATATTGATTTCCACAGTGGATGCACTAATTTACACTCCCACCAACAATGCAGAAGGCTTCTGTTCTCACCACAGCCCAGCCAGCATTTGTTATTATTTGATTTCTTGGTGATTGTCACTCTTTCTGGAGTGAGGTGAAATCACAGTGTTGTTTTCATTGGTATTTCTTTAACAGCCTGAGATGTTGAGCATTTATTCATGTATTTATTGACCATTTGACTTCTTCTGAATATGATCTATTTACGCCAGTTGCCCAGTTTTCTTTTTTGACTGGGTCTAATGAGGGGTCCAATTTTTTTTTCAGTTCTCTATTATATTCCAGATAGCAATTCTACGTCCACATATTATCTGGCACAGATTTTTTTTGTGACAGTACCATACAGTTTTTATCTCATTGGAGTAAGGCCAAGTACAAACAAAGAGCATAAGAAAGGGCAGATAGAAGGAATCAAAGGGATAGATTTCTTGCAACTAAGAAAGGGTCTGGGAGACTAAGGGTGAGGAGAGAGGGGTGAGGGAAGGGGAGGTAAGAAGAATTAAAATATGACCTGTAAGGGAACCTTTAATAACCTCAACGAATATAAATATTATATGGCATAACCATGAGCTAAAATAATAACAATAACAATGAAAATGGGGAAAGGGGATTTAGAGGCAGAGGGGGGAATGTGGGTAGGAAGGGGAAGGAGATTAAAAGAAAAGAAACAAGCTGTATTGTGTACACGAATCCACTCCCCAAGATGAATGTAAACTTCATGTACAGATATACTGATGTACTGCAAGTATGTATTAATAAATAAAAAAAGCCTAACAAAACATTCTATTTATTTATAAATATACTGTGGCATTTTATATATATATATAAAATGCCACAGTATATTTTATCATTTTTATGCTATAATTAAGTTCTAGAACAATTAGAAAACAGGTTTTAAAAATATTTTAAAGCCAGGATTTCTTCAGGTATTATGTTCCTTCTGCTCGAAGAACTTAATATTTGTTGTAGTAAATTTCTACCAGAAATTGATTCTCTGAAGTTTTCTTAGCCTCAGAAACAAATCTTTGTTTTGTCTTCTTTGCTGAAAGATATTTTTAATAAGAGTTTCTAATTTTACTCATCTCTTTATCTGTGCTATCCTGTTGTCTTAGGAACAATAGTTTGATGCCACCTTCCAATACCAGAGGGCTTGTCTTCGGCTGAGTACGTTGTGTAGGGGTTCAGACTTTTCTTGAAGTAGTGGCTGTATCTGTCCTTCTGGCTTTTTAAAAAAAATAATTTTATTGGTACATTTAAGTTATACAATGTAATGACATTCACCATTGGAAATTTGCACCTTTGCATAATCAATCTTGGTTCGTATTTTTCCCCATTCCCCTGGCCTCCCTTCAACCTGACCACCCCTCCCTATATACAAGACTTTGTTTCCATTTTTTCCTTTTTTCACATTAACTGTGTTCCCTTCTTTCTTTTCCCCTGTCCCTCCCACCTCCCCTTCCCCTTTGCACCTTTTCTTCCTATTTCACATTATCTACTATGCCTTTCAGTCCTCAGGGAGGCTGAAGCCTCCTGCTCACTTCCCAGGCTCTGTCACATCCTGGGTGGAGGTCTGTGGAGAAGGTGTTCCAAATGGATATCTGTCCGCTTTACAGGGACTTCAAATACAAGTATTGCCTCCTATAGTTTCTCTGGTCTAATTCTAGTTCACAAGTTTCTTCTAGCAACTGTACAAAAGAGGTAAAAAGTTGGACTCTTCCTTTGCTCATACCGTTTCTGGCATAGTTTTCTTCTATGCCTTGCTACAGGTCAGACAAGGCTAAGGCTGCCTCTTCCTTGGAAGGCCTTAGATTTTAGGCTACTCGACTGTCCTGCAATATCAGCCTTCAGATGGCTTCAGAAAGCTGCTTCCTGTTAGATTTATAGTGATGTTATTTCTAACAATCTATATTCTAGGGAGACCAGGTGTCTCAATCAATATCTTATTTCTCATGGACATCACAAAGCTTTTTGTGTTTTACCTCTAAGGTGCCTTAATATCTTCTAGTTAATGTGCTCTTTCTTATTTTCCTGTTTGTTCCATCTATCTTTTCATGATTCCACAGCTAAATGTTTTTATTGTTGATCGATGTACTTGATATTTATTTAGATTTTATGAAAAGTTTGCTGCTTTGTTTCCTACATTTTCTCACATATCAACCATCCTTTTGGCATAATTAAAATACTTTTAGGGACTATATTCTATCTCATTAGTAGAGACTACATGCAAAGTATATTTGCTTATTAGCCATTATTTTTGAAACAGAGTTTCATTATCACACAATTGAAGGTTTACAATTATTTTCCCAGAACACTTTAAAGATGTTATTCCACTGGTGGCTGACTTTGTTATTGTATCAAGGCACTGGATAGTATTAGTCTAAATATTTTTATTTGTAGGTAATATACTTTTTCCTTTTTTGTTTTTTTTTTGTTTTTGTAGTAATTTGCTGCTTTTCCTAAATGATTACTACTGTACACTTTGATAAAGACTTATTTGTATTTATCCTGCTTGTTACTAAATCTTGAATGTAAGAAATCATTTCTTTTCTCAAATCTGGGAATCAATCTATGGATGCTTTTGACTATACCTTGATATGACATTCTTTGTATTTATAAGTATTATTTTCTTCATTGCCAGTTACTTGTAAGAGTGTACATATCTAAAGGAGACGCTCTTTTAACTTTTTTTCTCTTTTTGGTCAGAAATTGTATTTACAGTACTGGCTAGAGCTTAAAAATATATATGAAAAATATGGAGACAACGGGAAGGGAAATAAATGTTTACTTCTGTATTTACCTTTCTCATGATGGCAGCTCCGTGCGATATTCTCCACTATTTGAGGAAACAGAATCTCCAGATAGGGAAATATGTTTAAAGTTAAGCCGGAAGAAGAGCACTCATTATTCATAGCATGGTGTTTTACACCGCAGGCTTTCACCGAGATAATTGACGGGGATGATGGTGTGAGGGCCTGGTGTGTTCTTCTGTTTAGTCGGTGATATTACAGCTTTCATTTCTCTGCCGACACGGAACAAAGTAAACTAGGAAGTCAGTCAATATAAACTAGAATTCCAGCAGGGAAAAAGGTGTCTGATTTTAAAATAATAATTCTTTATTTCTTCTAGATTCCTCCTTTATTCACCATTTTCAGTGACAGCTTTTCTCTTTAATATTCCTTTACAGAAATCATCTCTGATTGCAATGAGCTCTTTCTCCAATTTTTGTGACAAGCAGCTGAGAGTTATGGCACTAGCATTTACCCTCCTGTTCACATCAAACTGCTCCTCTTTTCTCAGAATTACTCAGCAGATATGATCTCTAAGCAATGCAGGCTAAAAAGACAGAGCGATTTCCATTGATGTCAATGGTATGATCTCTTGTTCTTGAAAGAGAGGCTTGACCCTTCAGACCATGCTAGGGTGAAAATGGGCCCTGTTTGGAAGGAAGACAAGAAAATGACTCATAGGATAAAGGAATTTCAAAACTCACATGGACCCTATAATTTTATTCCAGTTCTATTTTTTGTGTGTGTATTTGAAAACCAAGTCTATAAGAAATTCTAATTTGCTAAAAGGGACACATTGGTAAAACTTTTATCAAATATGTAAGCCTTGATTTTTTTTAATTCATTGTAACAGAGACCTTGAGGAGGTTAGATGACCAGAACAATACATTTAGTAGGATATTTTCTTTTCTTGAATATTTCAGGAGCATGGAAATGGCCTTTGCATGGGATTAGATTTTCTAGTAGCTTGTAATAGAATTCTGAACAACTGAAGGCCTGCTCACTTAGAGGAATCATACAGAAATTCCCTACTTCCTAATGGATTAATTAATGTATCTATTTGTTATTCCTCAGCATAAATTTTAAAGAACTTTTATACAGAAAATTTTATGTTAGAGATTGATAACAGTCAGAGGTAGAAAGCAGCCTAATCCAGCTTTGTTTTTTCTTTCTTTTGTTTTTGCTATCCCGTCTTCTGTTGCCAGTGGCCAGTCAGCTGGAGCTGGGTATGTAGCTGAGTCTGGCCCTCTTTTCAGGCTTTTCCCTCACAGTTTTTTGTTTGTTTGTTTGTTTGTTTGTTTTTTGGTCCCAGGGATCAAACTTAGGAACGTGCACTTGCCAGCCAGGTGCAGGCGTCACTGAACTACAGCCTGGACCCTCTCTCATGGGGTTTGACCTGGACCTTTCGGAAACCAAACAATAGATCACAGACCTTGGAATGGCCCTTCTCACTCTTTTTTTTTTTTTT
>NW_022900947.1:50818316-50826747 GCF_012274545.1 Fukomys damarensis
ATTTCACAGAACTAGAAAAAAGAATCCAAAAATTCATTTGGAACCACAAGAGACCTAGAATAGCAAAAGCCATTATAGGCAACAGTCACATGGCACCAGGTGTAACAATTCCCAATTTGAAACTATACTACAAAGCCACTGTGATAAAAACAGCATGGTACTGGCAAAGAAATAGGCCTGAGGATCAATGGAACAGACTGGAAGACACAAAAACAAATGCAGATGTACTCAGCTACCTCATCTTTGACAAAGGAGCTCACCATCCTCAGTGGAGGAAAGATAGCCTCTTTAATAAATGGTGTTGGAAAAACTGGATATCAACCTGCCACAGATTAAAATTAGACCCTTATCTTTCACCATGCACTAAATTAAAATCTAAATGGATTAAAGATCTAAATATTAAAACAGAAACATTAAACTCACTCTTATGCATATGCTAAGATGGGAATTCGAAAGACCCAAACCTGTGACTATTACACAATAAATCTTTTTTTTTTTTTTCAAATTTAAGCTTTTTGTTTGGAACATCATCCTTACCCTACAGCTGGTGGGTTCCTATCTTTTATAGAAGAGAACAATTAAATCAATTACCATACATTAAGCACTAATAATTTATGACACCAGCTTTGTGATGTTTATATATCAAAGAAAGATTAGATCGCAATAAAACAGAATCCCTTTTATCTAAGTGGTAAAGCCAGCTGTTCATGTCTGGAGGCTATTTGAATGTGTGTATATGCATACATAAATACATATATATACTTATATAATATAGATTAATGTATGTGCATACATAAATACATATATATACTTATATAATATATATTATACAATATAAAACATAACATTATGTTACAATATATAATATATATTATACAATACATAAGTATATGAGATATAATTATATATATTATATATAATTTGTATTCTACAGTGACATAAGGCAAGGGCTGACATTTTTGCTTCCCATTGCTACTGAATAATTACACTGGTGATTTGAATATGTCTCCCAGAGTTCCTGTGTCCCACATTAAAGTACCCATGTAACCATGTTGGTAGGTGATAGATATCAAGACATTATTAGATCTTGTGGGCTCTGCCTTCATGATTGGGTAAATGTTGGGTGGGTTGTTTTCTTCAAGTCTAGCTTCCTCTGGCCACCTCTTTCTCTGTGCCCACCATTGTAGCTGTCTTTTGCATACTCTTGTCATGTTATGGCAAAGCTAGAAGGGTCTCACCAATTATAGCCCTTAGATCCTGAGTTTCCCAACCTCAGAACTATGAGAAACAAAGTGCTCAGCTTTTATATTATATATTCTGTGGCATTAGGTTATACCACTAAATAACAGACTACTATAATCAGCCTCTACCAAAATTGGTCTTGGAAAATATCCTCAAAAATGTTTCTATGTTTTGATTTTCTGATGTATGAAATAAAAAGTTCAGATGGCAATCATCATTTACTGAAATTGTTGATAACAAACCCATCACTCTCTCTCATCTTTTAAATTTAACAAAAGCTGATTTAAACTTGATTGCATAACAGGCATCCTTTCAGCTCTTTACAAATACTATGTAGTCTTCATAAAAACAAAAAAAAAAACAAAAAAGTTGAAAGGTAGGCTTATTACACAGATAACAAAAATGAAGAAATTCAGGTAAATGTCATACCTAGGCCATATCAATAGTTGACCATTATTCATTTTCAATGGATTGTGAAGGCAAATATATTCATAATTTAAATATTAGAGCAACTCTGCAGAGAAAAATGTCTTTTGCTTTACTCATGATATGGAAAGATCAAAGCTTTATCAAATATTAGTTCTTGATTTTTTAATTATACAAGGAACTTTGAGAAAATTAAATGATTGAAGCAAAAAATTTAGTGGGATATTTTCTTTCCTTAGATATTTCAGGAACATGGAAATAGAAGTTATAAAGGACCAGATTTTCTCTTGCAAGTGAAGATCCTATCAGTTGTAAAAATTACATAGCTATTATTTATTCACAATACAAAAAGGTATAAAGCAATATTTTTTGACCCTTTTTAAGGCTTGAGATAATTTATTATGTAATTGGGGTAGGACTACAAAAAATAGTAACAATTACTATAAAATACATTTATAAACCCATTAAGTAGATTAAATAAATATTAGTAATTTCCATAATTTTTAGATCCTTCTTTTGGTGAGTATATGTGTAAGTCGCATGCTGTAAAATTCAATACATAAAGCTAATGTTTCAGCTTTTGTCCATTCTAGGAAAACCTACTCTTAGAACAGCCACTGTACTAAATTTGGTATCATTCAGATTTGTGTCTATAGTATATTGTTTCTTGGGGGCAGGTTTGATTCAGATGTATGATACATATTGATTGTATCATTCAGATTTGTGTCTATAGTATATTGTTTCTTGGGGGCAGGTTTGATTCAGATGTATGGTATTATATGATACATATTGATTTACAATGTTCATATATTTGCTCAACATTATGATGTTGAAATTTAGCCACAATGATTCCTATAGTACATTTTATTAAATGTAATTGTGGATATGTGCACTTTCATTTTATGATTAAATCATATTTTATCATTTTCTATTCTGAAGAGCATGGAAAATTTCCCACTTTTAAGAACATTCCATTTTTTACTATGATTAACAATTTTAATATTTATGTGTTTCCTTGGCAGGAAATATTACAGATACCATAGGGAGGCTATGATTTAGGACAGGAAAAAACAGGCATTTGATAAAAGGCCATCAAGAATAACAAATGCAAGAATGTAAAGTAATATAGGCACCAAAAAATACAAACTGATAATCACCCAATAATTTTATTTCTTTTCATTTCAAAAAAATGTATGAATATGTTATGTGTTGGGCACTGTCTCAGGCTCTTGGGATATGTCTCAGATTGGACATCTATAACAAGTTATCATAGACTGGTTGATGTATAAGTTCATTCCTCATAATTCTGGTCATATAAGTATACATACAGATGTGATATATAAATGATGTATACTTATAAGGTGGTATATAAGTGATATGATGCATAAGTATGAATTTATGAGTGATATATAAGTGTAAGTTTATTCCTTGTAATTCTGGAGACTGAACATCTAA
Organism: Fukomys damarensis; assembly: GCF_012274545.1. Taxonomy (NCBI): domain Eukaryota; kingdom Metazoa; phylum Chordata; class Mammalia; order Rodentia; family Bathyergidae; genus Fukomys; species Fukomys damarensis. The sequence goes on from NW_022900947.1 coordinate 50,821,440, forward strand.
GATCAGGGCACCATCTTGATTGAGTTCTGGTGAGCTCTGGCTTCTAGGTGGCAGACTGCTAGCCGCTCACTGTGTCCTCATGTGGCAGAGAGAGCATCAGAGATCCCTGTGGTCCCTTTTAAAAGGATATTAATGTCATTCATGTGGGATTCATAGTCATGACCTAATCAAACCTCACCCGTACTTGGTGTTGGATTTTAACATGGAGATCACAAACGTTGAATCCATGAAAGGATGTATCAGTCAACAATAAAATCATCCTCGCATGTGTTGGTAAATCCTGGAGTCAAAAAGTTCATGTTATCTTTTGGACTCAGAGTAGTGTAAACGCTTACATTTTTGCTTTTCAATTCTACTAGTGACCATAGTGTATGCTATCCTTACATTTTTGCCTCTTGATTTGCTAGTGATGATAATATATAGAAACTTAGTATTTCTTTCTTTCTTTCTTTCTTTCTTTCTTTCTTTCTTTCTTTCTTTCTTTCTTTCTTTCTTTTTTCTTTTTTTTGCTGTAACTACATTCAATTATAAGACAGTTTGAAATAAAACTCTCCAATGGTGTCTGGTGCAGAGCAAAGAGGGCATTATATGTGGAGAAAAGGTCAAGGTCAAATGGCTATGACCATTAAATGTGTATTTTATCCTAAAAAGTCTCTGGTACCCCTGGCTGTCTGAAGCGCAGGAAGCCCGTGCAGGGTACTAATTGAGGAAAGTCTGGACCAGACTAGGCTGTGTTTTAGAATTCTGCTTTGATGATCATTCTGAATATTGTTTATTGGTTAAGAATATTTCTTTTTTAAAAGAAACTAAATATTTCTAGTAATCAATCCTGCTTAAATTTGATTTATAGAACAAATTAATAGAAACTATTTTTGGGGAAATTAGCACGCAAGCAAATGTCAGCTCTACACCGTGAGCACTGATAAGATTATGATACATTCTAAATTTTAAAAAACAACAAGAATAGCCAAGTTAAGTTTCTACTAAAATGCACATTAAGCCACGGAGATTTATATTACATATTTTCACATTGATAAGTTCCAAATCTTCTTACCATTCTATATGCAATTAGACCAAAGTCATAGCATAAACTTCATACAAGAAAAATAGGGCTTTGATGTTACACTTTTCTTACCCAGTTCTTCTTATAGAATTTCTCTTCCCACGTAAGATGAGAAAAAGGAAACATGAATGTACTTATTATCCTTTTGTTTTCGTCCAAATTCTGTCAGATTCAGCATATGGCATTATTTCCCACACTATTGTTGACTTTTGTAATCTGTTTAGGTGGACAAGTACGTATTTTCATGTTGCCAAGGCTGGACACAGCAGAAGTCATGCCAACTAAAATAATTAAATGAAAATTATTAGCAGATCATTGTTATCGTTCAGTGTGTGCAAATTTAATGAGACAGGCGAGTGATTCTAATGGATGGGAGGGAGATGTTCTTTGATAGTAGTAGAAATAGAGACCGATTTTATCAGAAACAAAACTGTACTTAAAGTTTATTTAACTGAGTATACTAGGGTCGAGTCATTAGAAGTAGCTCTGTCAGAAACCATAAACAACGAGTTTGTTAAGGACACACTGTAATTCATACTCTGATATTCAGGAATCAGAAAATACCCAGCCCTATTAAGATTGCGCTGCTACTTTCTGTTGACACCATTAAAATTTCTATGGATGCTTGTCGCAGGGAGGACTGGAGGTAGCAACAAAGCCAGGAATTACTGAAGGATAATGGTGTGGACAGGAGAGGTACACGTGGTGGACCAAGGGGGTTGGAGATGCAAGAACAGTTCAAAATGTTACTGTGTCGTATGGGAGAGTCATAAATTTAAAACACAGTACTATATATGTGGGCTAAAGTGAAAAAAATCTAAGTAATTCTGAAGAAACTGTGGCTGATTCTTGCCTTAATAAATGATGTTTTATATTTGTTGTTTGTTTTGTTTTTTATTTTAATTTGTTTTGGTTTGTTTTGTGTTTATTGTCATGAGCTTTTCCTTTACATAATAATAAAAAAAAATCCCGGTACACCTTTCTCTGCCATTCAAAAATAGCTTTATATAGAAGCATTTGAGGGGAATCTAGTCTCTCTCAAGCAGGTAATTTTAATAACCTAATTAGACTGTCTGAGTGCGTCACTGTTATAATGATAGACAATATATAAACACCCCGGCTGTCACCTGAACACTCAGCTTAGCCAAATTTGCATTTGAATGGTTGCCAGAATGTATTTTTTGCTTTTGAATCCACTGTCTCATGCATTCTTTTAGCCTTTTGTAAAAGAAAAATCTGCAGCAAAATTGTAGAAAGCCTTGTTAATTCATTTTTTAATGAATAACACCCTTTGGCATTCTCTTTGATAGTCATGGTTTGCTGGAATGAACAGAATACACTTCTCCTTTTGGATTACTACATCCCTTTTCAAGCTTGACTATGCCTTGGGGTAAAATAGAGGGTTATCCATTTGTACACAGGAGGGAAAGTACTTAGATGAATACCAAAATAGAAGTATTGGGGTGCATTACAAATTTGCTTAGTGGAGATTGAGGGCTAAAGGAATTTGCCCATGGAATGACATTTAAAAGAGATGTGTAGATCAAAGTTATGGCTTTACATACATTGTGAATTAAGAAATTTATATGGTGTTTGAAATAATAGAGCTTAAGAGTAATATACAAAGTACTTTTTTTAGACTTTTGGCAGTCAAACTTAAATTTGTTTTAATAAATATTCATTATGTGACTACAAAAGTTGTTACTATATAAAGAACTGAGGATAGAGGCAAGCATGAAATGCGATCTCTAAGTTTAGGATTTATAATGTATCATAGGAATCAGAAAAGCATCTAACTATGACACAATGTGATGAATTGGTATGACAGGAGTTACATAAATGCCATCATAACTAACTGGGAAGAATAATTAGTTTTTCATAGAAGGACATCTGGACAGATTTTACAAAGCATGCAATCTTTTAAATGAGAATGAAAGCCCTAGTTGACTTGTGGCAGGTACAAAGGGATATTAGACTATTTCAACAGAGGGATCACTACAAGCAAAATTACTAGATTAGGAGAAATCCTTGGGTCATGGTGAGAAGACAAAGATGGAGATCTAGACAGACCCCGGCAAATGGCAATGGAGGAGACTTGCAGAATGAGATGTCACAATCCGTTTCTACTTAAATTGGCCTATGGAGAAATTGTCTAAATTTGGATTTGACAACCTGGAATCCAAGATCATTCCATAAAGAATTTTGTGTTTTGGTCTGTTGTTTTGATGTAGCCAACACTGAATGTCAGTGAATTCAGTGAATTTGGGAACTACAATCAGAAAATAGGTTCAAATTAATTCCAGATCCTGATGCGTCCTCTCTTTGTTGTGGTTGTAGTCTATCCTTGGTGTGACATAAGCAGAGAAGATTGCACTGGTGTGTGCTCAAAGGGACCAAAGCCAATCAGCCTACTATGGGGACAGTGGCATTCCCATGTTCACTGTGCAGAAATAAACCACAGCCAAGGTATGGAAGAAGTCTAGGTGCACATCTACAGATGGATGGATAAAGATAAGGCGATACAGGCACGAGTGGAGTACTTCTCAGACAAAGGAAATACTAAAATATTGTCATTGAAAGAAAGAAAATGAAGGAATCCAGAAATTACAATGTTGAGCAAAATAAACCAGATTTAGACAAACATTTCATGTTGCTCCTAATATGTGGAATCTTAAAAACATGATAAGAAAGTAGAAGGCAGATTATTAGACTAGAAGAAGGGAAGACGGGATGGGATGGGATGGGGTGAAGGGTCGGTAATAGAATGTGTGAATATGATCAAAACACATTATACACTTCAAGCCATCCCCTCAAATCGATGTGAAATCGAAGGGACATTGGGGCAGGGCGTAATGGAGAAAATGATTAAAGTGTGTTGTGTACAAGTACAAATATTCCAGAATGAAACTCATTAACCTGTATAACCAATGTGCACTAATATATTAAGTGCGGAAAACTCTCAACAAAAAAGGATCACAATTTCATAAACTTGGTAAGTTTTATAGGAGGTTCAAGGACAAAGGATACCAAGATCAAGTAAGTTTGTGAAGCTAAATATAATTTTTATTTTTGTAATGAACCATTTGGAATAAGCTTCTCAAAATACTCAAGTAAGCAATCCTGTTTAACATTGTTAAATTAATTTCTGGGGCAAAAGCATATGATTTCCTCAATGTGAAATCTATGTATATTTGACAGAAATCCTTGACCAAATGACATAAATTTTTTGGGGAAAAAAGAAAAGACTCTAAACATTTCTAAAGGAAATAGAATTGGATTAAATCGCACGTGACATGATAGATGCGTTACCCAGCAAGCTCATAGTGTGGGAGCCCTGATCAGGTCCCTCTCCGTGCGCGCTCGTGCACTCTTGTTGTGTGTGTGTGTTGGGTGTGTACGTGTGTGGATGGGTGGTGGCGTGGGCTTTCTGTGACTGGGCTGACACCCAAGGCTGCTAGTATGCTAGATCCCTGTGGCCGCAGGCTCAGGAGGTGGACTGAACGGACAGAAAACAGTGCCGAGATAGCAGACCGAGGGTTAGGGGGAGACGGGGCCTCCTCACCTGTCCTCCTTCACTGCTCTTGCTATCTCTCTATCACCTCCACGACGGCATCACGGTTCTTCTGTTACCAGTAGGACAAGTTCTGTACGTTTGACATGTTTTCAGAGAAGTTCATACTTTCTTGGGATGGATGCTATTACAGTATCTTACAAATGTCTCAACATTTATATGTCTTTACACAAGTACTTTAAACATTGTTATTGTTTTCCCTTTCTTAGAAGGGTAGAAACGTGTAGGGCAAAAGAGTCTTTCAATCTGAATCTTCCTAAATCCAAAACCAGTGCTGTTCCCACACTATAAAAAACAAAAAACAAAACAAAACAAAAAACTAGTCCCTTTTTAAAGCTATGCAGGGAAGCAAAGATGAAGGAAAAGCAGAATCCTGAACTCTCAGGTGCTTTCATTACAAAAATGCTTCGTTTTCTAGAGGATTCGCACTCTATCTGCATCTCTGCTGAAAGCTACTTGAAATTATGTGCTCAAACATCTATAAACCCTGAAGGATAAAATACTGGCACATAACCCAGCCAACGTTCTCTCTGTGGAAGCAACAAACCCAGTTTAGTTCTGTACAAGACTTTCAGTCTTCACTAGAGCACTGTTGGAACGGAGAGCTGATTCACTCCAGCATGTTAAGTGTTAAGCTCCTTCCAGACACAAACAATTCTCTTTCTCTTCCCCCC
>NW_022900947.1:50826772-50842357 GCF_012274545.1 Fukomys damarensis
CCTCTCCCTCTCCCCCTCTCCCTCCTGTCTGGACCTCATTCTCTGGCTCTCTCATCTTAGATTAAAAATGTCCAAGTCACCAAAAAATACTGCGAGAAGATGGTTATACTTTGTTTTTATCGAGGTATTTTATAAAATGTTCTCCTTGCATTTTCCACCCACTGCTCAATCAAACATCAACTTCACTTCTTTTATATTACATGATTTTCCTAACATGTTATACTTCATAGGAATGACTTCAATACTTAATACTACATGTAATGCTTTTTACATTTGTCTCCACATCTAAGGAGCCTATATGTTTCTTTTTTCCTTTTGATTTGAGTTTAACAATTTCACAACAATGGCGGAATGTACTTTTATTTCTTTCAGTGAAACAGTAGACAACATGCTTTTCCTCGATATCAAATCTTCAAACACTGACTTCAAGGATTCGTTTTGAATGGAGAACATTTACCAGAAAAATAGAAGTGCTTCATAGATCTGCTGTTTCCACAAGCACCTCACAGCTTATCATTTTTATGTTCTTTTCGGGAATAATAAATTTTAAAAAATATATCAGAAATCATTGATTTTAATTAAGTTCCTTAAGGATTGTATTTTAAAGTATTAAACCCCCTAAATTTTTCTTGGGGAATAATTAGCCTTCTCAATGCTCACTGTATCCCAGCTCTCCTGGGAGTGGAGTCATCGCCTGTGAATTCAAGTTACTAAGTAAGCAGAGGAACCATATGTATTTCAATTAAGGCTACTTCTGGCACTGGCAAAAGTGGGACATCTGCAGAAATGGGAGCCAGAGTAAGAGGATTGAGTGGAGATTTTAAAAATGTAACTGCATCTAAATTTGAAATAATTTCAGTACTTTGAACTACTCTTTGAAATATTTCTTTTAAAAAATGCGTATGGAAATGAAAATATGCCAACTGAGCAACAAGCAAATGACAACAATATACAGAAAGTACCTATAAAGTAATACTAAGTTCCATCCTGAATTAGTTTTCAAGACATTATTAGACCTACATATATTCATATTTCCTAAGGTATCGGTGATAAAATACTTTAGTTTCTGTGGACTAATTGGAAGTCTATATTTAGTGGAAACAATGAGCTATAATTCTAACTCCGAGTATCATCTGTGTGCCTGTTTTGCATGTATGAGGTGTTCTTTAAAATTTTGCCTACATATATACATTTTAGTATATTTTAAGTAGTAATTTATTCAATATAATGAAGTAGAAATGAAACTGATTCCTCAACCAGAGAGGAGTCTGTTTATCTGATATTCAGCATGGGCTAATAGAAGATCTCAAATTAAATATTCTGAGTTCAAATCTCACCTTTGCACATACTTTTTATGTAATTTTGAATATGTAGTTTAGTCTCCTGTAACATTTTCATTTTCAAACAATCTAAATATCTTTCTGATAATATTATTAGAACATTAAATATGCTATAGAATTCAACAGATTATAAAAGAAGTCATTAATTTGTAATCTTTTTAAATTTAGATTCTGCCGGCACAGTGCAAATTATTCTCCAATATATTGCTATAAATGGGTCCAGGGCTTTGACAATTTAAATTAGTCAATATTTGTGAATCTAAATATAAAGTATTAATTAATATTTTTATGAGCAATTTATTTTTCTGAAATAAATACTTTTTGAATATGTAATTGGCACATAATTATACATTTATGATATAGCGGCACATTTCGGTGTACACATACAATATGTAATCAAATCAGGGTGGTTGTCACACCCACCATATCAAACATTTATTGCTTTAAGTGTTAGGAACATTTCCAATCTAAAAGAAGTTAATATATGGTAACCTCTTTCTACAGCATCACTTATGAAAATTGTGTTTATTTTCTTTTTACAACTTATTAAAAATTTAAAAATAAGTATGTTTTGATGGTGATATATAGATTAACATTTATTTTAGAAAATAAATTTTGAAGTAATTTCAGATAGCTTATATATATATATTTTTCCCTTAGAGGTATACATTTTTTTTTTACATTTGTGTGAAAACAGAGTAAAAAAAAAAATCCTAAATGTTGGTACAGCTAGTGAAAGTGTAATCATATTTTTCCCTTAGAGGTATACATTTTTTTTTTACATTTGTGTGAAAACAGAGTAAAAAAAAAAAAATCCTAAATGTTGGTACAGCTAGTGAAAGTGTAATCTGTTTGAGATGTTTCATTAAAGGAAAAACAGCCATGCTCTGTTTGGTTTGCAAGATCTCCTTCAAATTTAAGCCAGGCTGGCTACAATCTTGAATATATTCCCAAACTAATAAACAGAACTGGCAACTGCAGAGAGATTACAGGGAATCAAGCAATATCTTTCAAATGTGGTAATAACTAAAATGAGAACACTTCAAGCTGTAATAAGGAAAGTTATCTTTCAGAATTCTCAGCTTCCTGGATTTGGAAAGCAATCAGAAAGGCTATTTCTGTTGAAGAAAATATTCTTTCACACAAAGCATCATTGGAGAGGATGGTTTTCATAAACAAAATGACACCATCAAACAATTTTACACTCATATATAGAATGATAAATAATAACAGAGAAGAGTTAATGCCTATGAAGTCTACATGAGACATACTAACTTTAAATCATACAATCTGCTTTTTGAAATCAGGAGAAAAGTCAACTAAATCATGTACTTGTTAAGAATCTTCATTGAGATCAACCTTCAAAGCAGAAGAAACAAAATCTGAACCCAGATTCTGTGAGTACTGATGCATGTGGGGACAAACACGTTACTCAGGGAAGTCTTTACTGTTAGGATGTCTTTAGAGTTCAGGAAACTCATGAAGTTTGATCCATGGTTGTTCTTACCCTCCTGTCCCTCCCCTCCCTCCATCTCTTGGCCCTCTTCCTGTTTGCAAAAGATTTATCTCCCTATTTTCTATTATCTATCTTTTATTTTACACTTTATTTATATTTTGAGTTTCTCATACAAGAGACACCATGTGATATTTAAATTTATGTGTCTGATTTATTTCACTTCAGATTATGGTCTCCATAAGGGGCATCCATTTTCCTACACATGACTCAGGAGTTATCCTTCTTTATGGCAGAGAATCGCAGGAAAGGTTAACTCGAGGCTAATTATCAGATCAAAGGCTCATAGGAAATTCTGCGGCTTTTTCTGGAAGCTAAGGAACTTTCTTCTGCAAATAGCTGTGTGCATTTAGATGGTTTCAGGTTCTATTACAGAAGTGAATGAACATTATTAGCCCAGGTCAAGAATAACATTTCACAGGATAGGGAATATTTAGTATGGATTGAAGTAGAATGATGAGATTATATATGAGCATATAACTTATGTATTAACACAGTAAGTGTAAGAATGGGAAGTAATGAATGGTGTGTGATTCAAGAACCCATAGGAGGTATCCATAGGGTGGGGTCTTTTTAATGGAGACTTTTTTTAAACTAAATATAAATTTGAAAACCAATTCTCATTGTGGTTTATCAAATGTGTTTTCATTCCATCTATTTTGTAATCTAGTGTTGATTAGTAGTAGAAATGATTTTATGTATATTTTAACTTATTCAATATACTAATAAATAGTTTTAGGAGCTTTTTAAATATAAGAAAATGAAAATTTATTTTAATCACTCCAATAAAAAAAAAATCTATGACCTGTCCGCCTTAACTTCTTTGAGTAAAAAGCTAACATTTCTATTTGTTGCTCAATTTGTCCACATAACTTTCCATTCAAAGGTAATTAGAAAACTGATAATAGAGATATGTAGTAGAAAGAAAATAGTTGAGTCCATATCATCACTTATAATAGACTGTGCAGTTTTGAAAACAGAATTAAATTGAACAGGGCTAAAAAAAAATAATTGTCTCTTATCTCCTTCTTACCACTTTAAAAATGCTGTATGTAATATACCAGGATATATACACAGTTCATTTTAGGTCACTGACAACTTGTAAGTACTGTTTATGTTAAAATTACAAAGTTTCAATAAAGCTTTTTTTATGGATTAGTTACTATTTTACCCTAAGAAAATCGGAATTGCTGCTGGCTAGGCATTTTTAAACTATTATACCTTAAAACTTAGTTGAAAATTCATTTTTTTAATAGTGAGTAAGTTTTTTTATTCCATTAAGTTTATTGGTACATTAGGTGTACATTATGATTACGTTTATTATTGGGAATTTGTAGTTTTATACGATGTATTTTGATTCTTATTTTTTCCCCACTACCCCTCCTTTTCTTCCACTCCTCCACCCTTCCCTATTTACAAAATATTTGATCCTGATTTTTCTTCTTCTCTCATATTTTCCTTCCCTTCTTTCCATTTCCCCATCTCCCTCCCTACTTCCCCTTGCCTTTTGGACCTTTTCTTCCGATTTTACATTATCTATTAAACATTTTGGTCCTCATTTAGTCTTTTTATTTTTAAATTTACTTTATTTATTTATTTATTATTTTTGGGAGGGTACCGGGGATTGAACTCGGGCTGTTGCGCTTGCGAGGCAGGCAGCGGAACCCCTGAGCCAAACCCCCGGCCCCACTCATTTACTCTTGAATGATCTCACACCAGAGAAACTATACGGAATTTACACGTGTGTGTCTTATTTATTTCACTGAAGATGGAGGCCCCAATGTGCAACCATTTAGCTATAAATGCCTCTAGTTCCATTCTTCCAAATAGACCACATGCTCATTCACAGAAGATGCTTCAGTAAATGCAAAGGGATTGAAGTTAGCCCTTGTATATTGTCAGATCATAGCTCACTGACATTGGAGATTAATAGCGAAAGAGTCCACAAGAACTTCACAAACAAATGCAAATTGAATAATACCCTCCTGAGCAACCAGTGTGTCACAGATGAAATTAAACAAAGAAATGAAATGGTGCAAAGGGGAAGGGGAAATGGGAGGAGTAGCGGACAGGAAAGAAGGGAATTGCATTAACCTGAGAAAATTAAAGAATAGAAACAAAGTACCTGTAAATAGAGAGGGGTGGAGGGATTGAAGAGAGGGCAGCAGAAGGGGGAATAAATAATAAGAATCAAGGTAAGTTATGTAAAGGTACAAACCTCCAATGATGAAGGTTATTATATTGTATACCTAAAATATATGAATAACATTAACTAAAAAGAGAAATTAAAAAAGAAATTAGACAGTTTCTACAATTAAATGGTAATGTCAATACAATATACCAGAATTCATGGGACACAATGAAAGCAGTCCTACGAGGGCAATTCATAGTAGTTAATGCCCATATGAAGGAAATAGAGTGAGCTCAAACAAACAACTTAATGCTGAGCCTTAAGCTCTTAGAAATAGAATAGCAAAGCAAACACAAAGCTCATAAATGGGAGGAAATTATCAAGATCAGAGCAGAAATCAATGCAATGGAGGCTAAGAGAACAAAACAAAACAAAAAAAATTAATGAATTGAAGAGTTGTTCCTTAGAATAAATAAAACGGACAAACCTTTAATCAAACTTATCAAAAAAGGAAAGAAAAGACTCAAATTCATGCAATTATAAATGAAAAGAATGAAATTACGACAGGTCCAGCAAAATCCAGATGATCATCGACACCTACCTTGAGAACCTGTACTCCAATAAATTGGAAAGCACAAAAGAAATGGATAGATTTCTAGATACATACATATTACCCAATTTGAACCAAGAAGATATAAAAATTCTAAACAACCCAATATTAATTAATGAAATTGAAAGCATAATTAAAAACTTACCAACAAAGGAAAGCCCAGGTCCCAATGGATTCACTGCTGAATCCTACAAGATATTTAAAAAAGTGTTAATGTCACTACTTCTCAAACTCTTTAATGAAATTGAAAGCGAAATGATACTCCCAAATTAATTCCTGGAAGCAAACATTACCTTGATCCCAAGAGCAGAGAAAGACACAACCAAACAAGAGAACCATAAGCCAATCTCCCTAATGAACATAGATGCAAAAAATCCTCAACAAGATGCTGGCAAACAGAATGTAGAAGATCATCAAGAAGATCACATACCCTGACCAAGTTGGATTCATCCTAGAGATGCAAGAATGGTTCAATATAGGTAAATCAATAAATGTATATTAACAGTGCCAATGGAAAAAAAAACCTATATGATCATATCAATAGAAGCAGAAAAAGCATTTGAAAAAAAAAATCCAACACCATTCATGAGAAAAACCCTACAGAAAATTGGAATAGATGACCCTTATCTCAACTTGATAAAAGCCGTCTACAAAAAAAACCACAAAAAACAAACAAACAAACATACAAACAAACAAAGAACACAGCCAACATCATCCTACATGGTCAAAAACAATTATTTCAAACTAAAATCAGGAGCATGGTAAGGATTTCCACTATCACCACTCCTATTCAATATAGTCATGGAAACATTAGCTATAGCAATTAGACAAGCAAAAGAAATAAAATGAATAAAGATAAGAAAGGAAGAACTTAAACTGTTTTTATTTGTGGATGACAGGATACTCTATCTGGAAGACAACAAAAACTATGCCAAAAGACTCCTAGACTTAATAACCAGATAGAGTAGAGTAGCTGGATAAAAGGTCAGCACTCAAAAATCTTGTACAGGAACAACAAACTCACTGAGACAGAAATTGGGGAAACAATTCTTTTCCCAATAGCATCCCCCCCGCAAAAAAAAAAAAGAGAAAAGAAAAAAGAAACATCTAGGAATCAAAATAACAAATGAAGTAAAAGACCTCTACTTTGAAAACTATAGCACTCTGAAAAAACATAGATTGAAGTTGATATCAGAAAATGAAAATATGTCCCTTGTTTCTCAGTAGGAAGAATCAAAACAGTCAAAATGGCCGTACTTTCAAAACTGCTATTAAGAGAATTGCAAGAAACTTAGCTGCTTAAAGCAGTGAAAATTTGTTGTCCCATAGTTTTGGAGGCCACAATGCAAGGCAAACTGTGACTGACTTCCCTTCCCAGGATGTCCCAGGCTGAATCCACAGTAGTGGATAAGGCTATAGGTATCATCTGGACCTTTATTTAGATCTTCACCAGTTTTAATCAGTGCTTTGTGGTTATTGGCAGAATAATCATTTCCTTGTGGTTGCAGGACTAGTGTTCCTTGCAGTAGGGTCTACCTTGCCATAGGCAGTTGGCAGTACTGATGGTTTTCTTCTCCTAGGGCAGCCATAGCTCAGTTTTGTGGAAGACTTCCTTCTTTAGAGTTTGTGTGTTAATACCAAGCCAACCCAGATCATTTCCTTAGCTTAGAGCCAACTATTCTGTGGCATTATTTGTATCTATCAAATCCTATGCCGTGCCTAAATTAGCATTTTATTGAAAAACTGAGAGGAAATCTGTCCAAGTAGGGAGAGGAGAATTCTGGAAGAAGCATTTTAGAATCCTGCCTTTCCTGATCCCTAAAACATGTTAGAAAGTAAGTAAAGAAGTGAAGTGAAAAGTTTTCATTTTTCTTTATAGAATCAATCAAGAACTAGTTTGCTAATTCTTACTGCATTTTAATAAAATTATTTTTCATTTTCTTCTCTGTCTCCAACATTATTAATGAGCCTCTTCAGGAGCAGGAGTGCATGTTATGTATTAAGCACCCCCAATTATCATGAGACAGATGAAAGCACTCAATGTGAATTAAAGAAAATCATAGCTCCTACCAAGAATTTCAAAATAGTCAAAATACATATCTAGATGTTTCACAATGAGCAATGTATACACTCGTTGGGGGTGGTTTTATGAAAAATGTGTGCAAATCTTACAGTGCCAGAAGTTATGCAGAACACCCAGTGAAATTTTTCATAGGAGGAGCACTACCCACCATGGTTTGTGTAGACACCTCTACAGTGGTATATTGTGCTTCAATTTCAGAGTACATCTTTGCAAATAAGGAAGCATTTAGATACGTTGTGAAAACGTTGATGGTACAAGGAATAATGCCATATCGGTTTCCTCCGAACAGGCAGAAAAGATCCCCAAAGCGAGGAAAAGATAAAAGGGGAGCTGGCTTTGAGCACCCTCCCTTCTTGCCCTAACACAGGCCTGACATTGCCCCATCGTCCACAAATGGCAATAATGAGCTGGCGGTGCTATAATAACCATTTGTCCCTGAACTTCGGCTCTTCTCCCCTCTGGAGAGTGGACAAACAAGGTGAAATACAGGGTCATCTCCACCAATACTTAGCACATTCATTCAGTTCTCTGTCCCTGCATACCGAACAGTTCCAGAGAGAGTTTCTGGATGGTAATTCATTGAGCAGTGCCCCACAGAAAAGTCAACTGAACTTAATTTTACCCTCAAATCTCTTTCCTTTCATTTGTTATTATTTTACAGATATTAATTTAAATCTATATTATATGAGTATATGTTCTTCCTTTCCAAGTATTATCAGAATTTGTGTTTTCATTCTCTCGATCAAAATTTGAATAAAATGTGGGATCCATTTCAGCTGTAGATGCTCCCAAATCGTGGACAATCTTTGCCTTCATCTAATTCTGAATATCTTTAAAGATGGCTTCCTTTAGTCATTTATTTAAATGTGCTAGACATTTTGCTTAAGTAAAAATAAATTGAAAAAAAATCTCACTCGTAAGTTTCAAAGTCAGTCTCCGAAGCTATTTCAATTCATACATACTGAACTTTTCAGTAGTATACAGCATGTCATTTCCATGCACTAGTACTAAATAACCTTTAAAATTTTTGATTTAAATGCTTGTTGATAAAAGCGAAGATTCTATTTTAATCTATTTTCTTTTTAACTACAATTTCTTCTATCAGGTGCAATATTTTATCTTCCTCTTATTGTGGGTCAGGTAGAATTAATTTTAGGATGAAATTAAAAAATACATAGAAAATAGCATCGAATTTCCGTAGTGATTAATACGGTTTTTATTTTGAACTGGATCAGCATCAGAGCCTATTATATAATTATAATTATAAGGTCATACCAATATGCCCATTTGAAAATAGATGAGTTTGAAAATAAACACATACCTCTATATCTTTGTTGGAAATAAACACTTCTGCTACTACATGCAAAATAACGAACATTGTTTTCCTTTGCTTAAATCCCTTCTCCATCCCTTATCTGTCCCTTTGGTGTTTTGCATGATGATGATAATTAATGTTGTAAGGTCTCATAAGATAGATAAATAAATGAATCTGATGCTGCTGGAAAAGTAAAAGGGGGATGGAGGGAAGTGGAAAATAGAATTGAAACGTGTTATGTACATGTACTAATTTTCTACTGTGAATGTGATCATGTACTGAAAGCATGTAAAGTAAAGAAAAAAAAACTAAAAGTAAAACAAGAGTGTTTAATAGTTTAAAAACTTGGTGACTATATGTCAGAACCATCTAGCTTCCATCCTCCCCTTAGCAGGGCCAAAGAGAACAAGGTGATACCCTTGGGGCACTCCACACCAGCTGTGTCAGCTCTCAGGAGTTCCTGGTAGCCAGCACTCCTTACCCTCCTTACCCCACCAACTGTATGGCTCCAGCGGATCCTTCTCAGCTCCTGAATTCTGCCCTTTGTCCTGGGAGAACATCCTCTTGGCAATCCATCCCAATAACTTTGTTCTGTACTTCCGTTCCCTGTATTATACTCACACAGACAGGCATCTCCTGACCTAGGTTAGACAGGTCAGATGGGAATGTCAAACCAGGAAAACACCCTACGTGGAGTCAGATGTGGATGGGTGTGCCAGGTGTCTCCAACAGTACAGGGAATGCACTGTTTGACTTAAGCTTACAGGTTTGAAACTTATGATGCACACACATTAAGCCAGGAGAGCAAAACAGATCCTTACATGAGAGGACTCTTTTGTAAGACTCCCACTAATTTCACTGCCTTTATTGGATGACACAAACAAGCATTCTACAAACAAAACCAGATATGTGTATGATTAATTTCTTTAAAAAGTGAAATCTTGTTTTTTATTGGCTTACTTTAAAAAGTGTGCAAACCTCAGAATTCTATTATCTATTCATTAATGTACTTTTCACGTTTCTTCTACTCTTAATTTTGAAATATTGAGATCAATTCTATGATTAATATTGCTCAATAAAAATCTCTAAATGTCAGTCTTACTCATGTATGTTCAGTCTCTTTTCTACTTCCAAATAATGTTCAAACCCTAGTATGATCTTCTCACCATCTTTCAATACCTTCTTTCTTTTCTTTAAATTATTTCTGAAAAGTTAATTCTTGGACACTAGAGATATCTTAACTCACTGAGGATCACTAAGTCTTGATCACTAATGCATGACTTTGTAAATGCTATGAGAAGTGGAGGTAAAGGTAAATTTAAAAATTACAATAAATCCACTGAGGAGGAACTTGGATGCCTTATTTTTCTATTCTGTTGTTTCCAAGTTAAAATGGTTCTTGAGATATACATTGGTCATACAGTAATATCTGTACCTAATCCTCTCTCAATCATCCAGACTAAATTTATGCCCCAGAAGGTCCTTGCCAAGGCCCTTTTCCTGTGACAAGACAAGTGACATGGTCATCCTCTCCAGAATGTACCATGATATCTCTTCTTTACTTTGTATATCATAATTAAGCCTCGAATCCTTTTATTCATCAGGGGAGGCCAGTGGACCACTTATGAATGACCAGTTCAAACATGCTTCTATGGTGCTTTTCATTTGCGAAGGCAGAGTTTAGATTTAGCCATTTCACTATTCCGCTTTTCTAAGTGATAGAGGCACACAGATATGTTGTTTATGTTTATAAACACGTTTAATATTTTATAGGTATTATTTTTTAAAGAGATCATTTTAGAACTAGTAAGTTGAATTCCAAATTCTATTTGCCTGCACATTGCTTAATATTCATAGTCTGCAAATATTTCACTACTTTTTATGAATCTTTTGGTAAATAATGCATGTTTACGGTAAAATACATTTGAAAAACATACATATAAGTGTTTCTGATACATTGCACAAGTGTTATATGTGTGTTTTAATTTAAATGTAATTACCAAAGGAAGCTATTTTATCTCACACTTTTTATGTCAAACTCAACAGGAAAAATTTTGCCACTCCTTTGGATAAAAAGTCAAAAACATCTACTTTTTCTGGTTTCTTTAGGTAATAGAAAGTCAAATACTCCCTTGAAATGGAACCACACAGTACCATTCTCATTCCCTAACAATTTATTTTTATTTTTATACTCCTGAATATTAAAGCATGCTGCACCTTCACATTTGGTGGGGAAATTGTTTCTCTCATTTTAAGCACCTCTCATATTTTTTACTTAGTTTTCCCAAACCAAGAAGGAAAAGAATTCTCAGAATAATTGGTCTGTGTGATCTCTCTTCTTATTCCAGAGCATGCCTTGTACTTGGACCTGGCTGGCAGATGAAGCAGGAGTGTTCTACGGCATTTAGCTGGGATTTTTAGAGGCTCCCTGCTGGACTCCCTCAATTGTAACTTTCCAGAGGCTGCTGCTGGTTTTTAGCCTTTCAATACATACAGATTCTCTACACTGAACCTTCACAAAATCACCCTTCAGCAGACAACTGCTTTGAACAGTTGCATTCTGACACCTGGCACTGGAATTTCATATCAACTGTGAAAAGGTTCCATAGTTGAAAAATCCAATTAAACAAGAAATTATATAAAAAAGTTGATTCCCAGTGCCAAATTCCCTACTCAGTGATAAAAACTGTTGACAGATGTACACATACTTTACAAATATCCCATGTATGCAGAAATGTGCACACACATTCAGACATATATGCCAGTATCTTTTAGGGTATATACATGTTTTGTCATGTATGTGTATATAAACATATATGTACATTTGTGTACTTTATATGTGTATACATACTGTGATACATACATACATAACCTATAAATACAAACATGTACATAAAATATATATTTACATATGTATACATGAGCTACTTTCTTGAATCAGGGAATTTTTGAACATCTTTCTGGGATTATTACTTTATGCAGAGTGGTATAAAACTTGTTATCATTATTTTCTTTTTCTTTGATTATTCTGTTTTTAACACTTTAATGGAGCAAAATATTTGAGAGAAAATATCTGTTATTTGGACAAGCCTCAAGGGATCTGCTTGATTAGGAAGTAGCAAAGCCCGGGGGGTAGATTGCAGGAGGTGTGTTAAGGGCCACTGCGAGATGGCTGTGGCTGTCACTGCTCTGTATGACAAGGACACAGGATTAACACTGCTGCGTCCTCTCGATGGACTCCACTGTTCAGAGCCTGGACTGACCATCCAAGGCACCATTGTATCGCTTTACATTACTTATTTTGGCACTGTGTGGATATACCATCTCATTAAAATGAAGGTTTTTGGTAATTTATATATGAGGAAGAATTGTACAAAAGCCCTGTTTCTCTACATCCAGATGCACACATGTATATTTTTATTTAAATTTTTTCTGGATTTTAGGAATTTGAGGTAATGTGCGAATGCATAAATAAGATATTTAACATAATTTCTGTTGAGTCAGACATTTTGTTTTCAGTATGTTTTTTTCTGTTATGAACTGTTCATTGCTATTTAAATAAAATTAAAAGTGTTTGGCATAATTTTCTGTACTGTTTTTAAATAACGCTGGGCTTCTAAGTTGTCTCTTTGGATTACGGTTACAATTACTGAGGTGAAAGTCTTCCTGTGTTTTTTGAACCTTTATTTTCAACATTTACAAAGTGTATAACGTGGAAAAATCATATGTGCTTTATTTTGACATATTTTACTAAGTATAATTTGAAAACATCCATTAAGTCATCGGCCTTCATTATATTTTATTTTGTAAAAATTTTAATCGCCCTCCCATAACTCCATAGCTGTCTGTCCCCTATCTGTTGATGTTTCTCAGCCTTGTTTTTATTTAGACTATTGTCTTTGTTTTGATTTTTATACTCTGTTTTTCTTTTGCACTGGTGTTTCGCTATGAAGTCAGTTCTGACAAGTATTGCCGGATGGCCAAAGAATGGTCCTTTCTCTGGCATTAGGACCAATACCATCCTATTCTATAAGACACTGTCCACTCTCATTTTAGCCTAGTTTCCCACAGTTAGTACACACACACACACACACACACACACCCACACACGCACACTATCAGCTCTCTTCCACATCTAGCTGTTTAGTCTTTTCTGGTCCAGCCTCCTCTCACCAGATCTCTTTATTGCTAACACCAAAAGTTCTAGCTGCCTGGCCCCCCTGCATATGTGCCATTCTTCTATTTCTCTCCCCCTGCATTGCTAACATCTTTCTTCAAGCTACCATCCTCTCTTGAAATGCTTTTCTTTCTTCTAAACAACTTTCCCTGCAGGGTAACACCCACCCAACCTTCTCCTTCTGTTTTTCTTGCTGTAGAGCAATCATTTTCAAAAATAAATCTCACTATGTTGTTTTCCCATCCTGAAGCAAAATATTTTCCTTTTGCTGCTGGATTAAAATTGAATCATTTTTGTGTTCTCCAATATGTGGCAAAATCTAGCCTTCATACTTTTTCTTAGTCAGCTCTTAAAATGCTCCCCTATCCTACCTCCAAATCTCTGCACTTATCTGACTGGACTTTATTTCCCTGAACACTTCATATGAGTCTGGCAATAGTGCCCTTACTGTGGCATTTCTCTTCTTAAGCTTTACCTCGTTCCTCCGCCCTTACACTCAGTGTCTTCCCGCTCCATTGTTGCTCTCTTAGGGAAGCATCAATCTTTTAACCACATATAATATTATCTCCTGCTTGCAGTTTCTAATTTAGTATTTATGTTTTGTGGCAGTTTGGTCATTGGTACTCTTCCCATATAAACTACACAAATAAAGTAATCCCTATTTGAAAAGATTTATTTTTGTCATCAGATACCCACAAATCAAAATACTCCTAAGTGAAATAAATAAGTCACACGTGTAAATACCAAACAGTTTCTTTGGTGTGAATAAACTGCAATAATACATAAGATCCTAACAAGATTACTGAGATTATGAAATGGGAAGAAAGGGGCTAAAGGTGTAGGGAAGGTGGGATGGGTAGGGGAAGGGTAATAAGGGAAGAGAAAAAAATGTGAGATAATGAAAAGATGGAAATAAAGTGTTTGTAGATGGGGAGGAGAGGAAGGGGTGAAGGGAGGGCAGAGACAAGGGGAAAAATGAGAACCAAGACTTGTCATGTAGAGGTACAAGATCCCAACAATGAACGTAACTGTACTGTATCCCTAAAACATATCAATAAACTCAATTAAAGCTGAAAAAACCCAACAAAATATCTTTGCATATATTACAGGCAGCCATTACATAAGTTTGTAAAACAATGAAGAGATTTTCATCTTATTTTATAGAGGCCACATTTGTCTTTTTCAGCTTCAGATTAAGGCCTTTTAATTTTTTTCATTAAATTTATTGGTACTTTTTAGGTATACAGCATATATTTGTTTTAAGATATTAAGGAACCTAAGCTATTTTCTTAAAGCTGATTTTAATGAATGATATTCCAAAAGATCAGTTGAACATTTCTTTTACCTTTATCTGACGATTTTTTTACCCAATGGACCTAAATTTTGGTCACTTTCTCTTTACTGTTTCAAAATATGACTTTTGATTTCTTGTGTGTGACTTGGATTCAGCTTCTAGGTTACTTGTAATCCTCCTTTTGATTTCCAGCCTGGAAGCAAGCTGAAATGCCAACACTTAGACTCATTTTGAGTTCTAGAGGCTATTTATCAAGTAAGCTTCCTATAGGCTGGACTGTGCCACCTTGCTTGTTTTTCTAAAGGTTTGTTCAAATAAATAAATTTTTCATTGCCCAGAATGCTATAAGGGAATTTCCTGATATTGCTTGCCCCTTTGAAGAGAAATTTATTTTCACAGATCTCTCACTCTAAAATAAAATGCTACTTCAAGTTTTCTTCCTAATTTTATCAGCTCTGTGAACACTGAGTGGCTCAATAGGGATTAGTGGAAGGAGATAGTTCTTTGCTTTCATTCCTAAGTCATAGAAGTTAACATATGACATAGAAAAAAATCTTTGTTATACGAACAATATAAAAATGTTACTCACAAAGTGAGGCACAAAAGATAAAGACACCTAATAGAAATCAAGCAAATTATCTGAAAAACTATCTCATAGGAAAACAATTAAAAATGCCTAAACATATGGAAAGACAAAGACAAACAAAAGCAGTATATGTGAGACCATTCAAGCTTGTCATGGAAGCAACAAGCTTGACTATCAAGGGTTGTATGGAATTCCTGTTGCCTTTGCTATTCACTCCTTTTTCTTAATGTACCTTCATCATCAATCTATAATCTAGGAAAATATAAATTATTTTAGCAAGGGATAGCAAATTGCAGGTATCTAAATAATATACAATAAAATTTTGTCCCATTAATTAACTTGTAGAAAGTTTTCCCTTCAGGTCCATTTAACAAAATACTAATGAGATGTGTTCATTGTACCATTGAAGAAATAAAAATTGCACAGAAATTTTAACATTATTCATTATTAGAGAAAATAAATACAATTTTAAATTAAAAGTGCAATAGAATACAATGAGGTTTTCAAAAAGAATTATATATGTATTTTATATATGT
>NW_022900947.1:50842375-50860552 GCF_012274545.1 Fukomys damarensis
ATATATATATATATATTCACATCCTCAATGAATAAAGCAGAATTTCAAGTGCATATATGGCATTATTTCAGTTTCTTGAAGAAGAAATGTACACACAAACAGACAGGGACACTTTCTGGAGAAATACATAAGAAAATATGCACCATTCTTATTTCTAGAGGGTGTGATATGCAGGCTAGAGAAGAGGACAGTGCTTTCCACTCACCATGTCTTAGCACCATGTAGTGTGTGTATAAAAGTAAGATTTCAATAGTCTTATAGTGAAAACTGTATTACCATATCATGTACCACAGAAAGAAAAAGGTGGGAAGTTGAAATAGCAGTGCTGGTGCTAAAGAGACCAGTGATCAATACTTCTGTGCATCTCTTTGTTCTGGATGACTCCCTTACTGTACTTGTGGCTCTGGGTGGGGTGTGGGCTGTGTCGGTGGGTAAGGACCCTGGGGAGAACAGAGTATGAGACTGACAGAAAAGCAATTGCCAGGAACAATTTAGATTCTTTTTCACGTAAAGGACATATTGCTTCTATTTTTCTAATCAACTTCTTCTCATTTAGTCTGATTTATTATGTTTTGGGTTTTTTTTCATAGCTAATCCCATAAATCTATAATGGCTACGTCTTAGTAAGTGCTAACTGGATAAAATTTTGAACAGAATTCAATATTTAAGTATTTTAAAATAATAGGCTTTAGATGAAGGGAGGCTAAAGTTTGTTACCATAGACAGTCTAGAACTTTATGAATATTATATATAATGTACATATTATATAAAATATATCACACAAAACACATATATGAAATATTAATTGTTTTATGTATGTATTATATATGATGTACACACTATATCAAATATATAATATATATGTATTTATGATTAACAAGCAAAGGCCTATTTTGTTCCACAACCCTTACAATAAAGTTGGCCTTTTTGGAACATTTATGTTTGTACTTGATGTATTAGTTTATAAAACTATCCCAGTTCTATTAATATCAAGTAAGATGATATTTTTAGTAAATGCAATGTACTCCACATGAACGATGCAGAGAGTTGGAGCCAGGCAGTCATCTTGGATGACACGATCTCTACTTGTCACATGAATGATGGCAGCAGGCTGCCTCTTACACTCCCCATACAATGACTTACATTTTTAGCAAATGGGTTACTTCACATTGCATTTTATGCTTAAGCATCTCTAATTGCTTGCTTGCACATTAGAATGAGATTCGAACTCTAGCCTGAGCTAGAAAGGCTTCCGCAGTCCAGCCTTGCTTGACATGATGTTTGTACCATTTCCTTCCCTGGCTTTCAGGAATGCACCGTACTAAAAACACAATCACTTGTCCATCACATCCTTCTTGTTTTCACTGATATTGGTAATATTCTTTCCTCAATTATTTATCTCTACTTTCATACCAAGTCCTCCATGGCCACCCTATCAAAATAAACCTGCCCTTCAGTCTTTTAACTGTTCACCCTGAGCCGTTTTATATATTTAACTTTTTCGCTGTTAATTATCCTAATAATTCTACTAGTGTGTAAGATCCGTTTGGGTAGAGACTGTTCTCACAAATGTATCCCCAGAGAGTAAAAGAGATAAATAGTAGGTTCCCAAAACATGTTCTTGAAGGTTGCATCTACGAATATCTGAGTGGATAAATCATGTTGTACAAAGCTAGGTACCTCCCATGCTCTTGCCCTTTACATAGGCTTTCTTTTTCACATTTGACTTTAACTTTATAAAGCTATGCATCGTATGTCATGTTATAAACCATAATAAATAGTCTAACAAGCTGGTGATTAGTGATTCAGGCTTTAGTTGAATGAGAAATTTGCAATGCTACATTTTTATCTGATTGCCTATCAGGATAGTTTGGAGTATATTTCTCTTATGAAATTAAAAAAATTGATAGGTCAGTTTGTAATTATTCCATGTCCTAATGAGCATTGTTGGCCAGCGGCACAGTGAGTGCCACCCTATATGTAAGTTTTCCTAAGTGACAGGCATTTGGATCACCCTCACTCACTATAGCAATTCCTAGTGCCTATCTGCTGTCTCACATTAAGACAGCAAACTGGCCTGTGAAGGGTTTTTATCTCATTTTTACTTAACAGCTTTATGTAAGGGTCTTGGTGTTGACATCTGGACAATATGTTTTCAAATAAGCCCAGTAATACTTTATAAGACTAGAGCATATAAATTTGAACTTAATTTCTTGTTTGTGCATTTGAATTTAGTTCTTGCTTGTTTTCTTCTGGAATTTTGCACACACTTGCATAAGTGCCAGTTTCCTACATCATAGTAATTGGTTATTGTGGCTAATTATTTATTTGATTTAATAAATAGAGTTGAATAATAAAATTACAAAGCACTGGTCAATTAACTAACATTTAATTAAAATAATCAAAATATATTCAACCAAATAGCTATTTGCTTTCTAAAAATTATGTGAGGAACTACAGGTTAAATTATGACAGAATTTCATCATTTAATTATGAGACCAGCGATGTAAAATGGGTATAATTTTCTTTATTTCATAGGTGAAGTGAGTGATTTAAGAAAATTGAGGTAAGTTTGCATGTTTACATAGCTAACAGATCCAGGCACCATTAATTCAGCACTGCCTCTAAGCTCATGAAGAAATCAATCCTACTACTGTATAGGTTTTGAAGAATAGCTTGACTTTAGAGCTGTGCATGCATAAAATTCAGTAATCCTTGCCTTCTTATCTTTTTTTTTTTTTTTTTTTTTTTTTTTTTTTTTTTGGTACCGGGGATTGAACTCGGGTCCGTGTGCTTGTGAGGCAGGCCACCGAACTGCTGAGCTGAATGCCCGGCCCTCATCTATTGTTAAATATGTTTTGAGGATTAAAATTCTTACTTTTGTGGGGACTTCTTCCCATCGTTCTTGACGATGTAAAGAGTTCTTAATCAGGTGCAACACACAGTCTTACTTTTTTATTTGTTTGGTGACTTAAAAATGTAACATCCCCAATGCCTACCACTGAAATAGCAATGCGTCTATTACATTAAATCAAAGTAGTTCTCACCAAACAAAAGCAACACATCCTACAAGCTATAGGAACACCGCCGCGGTCAGACGTGCCTCTCAAAGGGTCCACACCTTCCATGACTGGTGCCATCCTCAACAGAATGAAGCCACGCGAGAGCCTGAGGACTAGGCCTTAAGAGATGCACACATCGGCCCTAATCCGAATGACTTCTTGACTTGTCATTTGTTTCTGTTTGGTCAGGTTAATTATATTATATGATTTATGCTCCGCCTGTTAGCAGGCAAAGAATGTGCAGAAAATCAGGTTTTGGCCTCAGCTTTGGCATCAGTGCATGATTTCTACTGTTACAATGACTGACAACTCAAGTGGATTGAGATTAAAACTTCGAAGAGCTGGACTGTTAGGACAAAAACTCTGTGTTTACCTGGATGTTAAACTTGGAAATTGTGAGCACTGCAATGAGTAGGAAAAGCACAGGGTTATTGGGAGAGCGGCAACAAACACATTTTAACTGATTGCTAGCAGGAAAGAATGTGGGTACAGATTTGTCAGTGCTTCTAAGTTTTAAAGAAAAGACAAAGATTTGGGTATTAATTAAAATGTTAAAGTGAAGTTTTTGAATTTTCAAAGCTAGCAAAACACTGAAATATTGTCAAAATATTGAAAATGAAAGATGGGACAGAAAAATGCCTTTAGTGCAAATTCTGTCTTCTAGTTTGTAACTTGAAACCACTGATAGAGAATGTCCTTTTGTTCTTCATTTTAGTAAGATATTTTCTCGGTGCTTCTTTGGGGAAGTACCTTTAGTGATTTATCACGTTAGAAGAGCGATGGATCGCTACAAAGTTGCTTGGCATCTAGGGGTTCAGGGTGACATGTAAACAGTGTTAGCATCGACTGTGTATGTGACCTTGATCTTTGAAACACACCTTGGGATGTGCATCTTAATTAATTGCAAGAATTAAAGGAGATAATGACTGTAAGAAGCTATTCTATTGACTGAGTATAATAAATAAAGAATACTATGATATTTTTAGTAGTTATTTTTTAAAGTACTGCGATCATTAACAAACAGATTAATGATACTTAGTTCCTTGCATGATGTAATTCTAGTTGTGAGAGAGACAGAACCATGACTATTTTGATTTCCACTTTAAAAGATGAAGAGAGAATTGGGCTGAAGAAGGTAAGGGAGGGGGAGAAATAAAGAGAGGGAGAAAAAGTGACTCAAGATAAAGAAGAAAGTTTAGAATTGAAACCAGATTATGTGACTCCTGGATCCAGGCATTGTTGAAAAATTTAAAGTCTACTCTGACATGTAAAGTATTTGAACATGATCACTTTTGGTCTCACAAAAAGGAAAAGTTGAGCAAACTGAAAATTCACACTTTTTCTTAGACCTGTCAGAGGCATAAGGGCTGAACACTAGGCTGCATAAAGAGAAGGTAAATGAGTTGCAGCTGAAATCTGCTAAATTGCAACCGAAACTTGAGCTGGAAGGAAAGCTTAGTTGGTAATTTTGATAAATTAATGGGCGCTGTTTGTAATAGTATTAGGCTGAAAAATTCCTTTGGACTCAAATTTATGGGGGTCTGTAGTCCCAGCTTCTGTCTCTAGGACTCCACACAGGTTCACATGACAAAGATCTACGAACAGTCCTATGGCTTTTGCAGGGGATAGGGGCAGCATTTGTAGAACATGTCCAGTGCCTTCTAATATTTTTTTGAAAGAGGGCCTATTAATTACGGAAATTGATGTTAATACAAAATAATCAAGTCAGCAAAGTATTTGTGGAAAAACATACAGAATTATGAGAAGGTTGAAACCAGCAATAGATCTACAAAGAACATAGTGTGCTGAGCATTAGACAGGAGGGCAAAGGCAATTTAATGGAGAAAAGAGTTTTTTCAACAAATAGTGCTGGAACAGTTGACAGTACAGACACAAAAACCTAGACAAAGATGTCACTCTTTTTATGAACTCAAAATGACTCATAGCCCTAAATGTAAAAATAAATTTTAAAAACTCTACAAAGAAGAAAACTTATACGACCTTGGCTTTGGTAATGGATTTTTAGACGCAACTCCAAGAGCATAATACATGAAGTAAAAATGGATTACTTAGACTTTCTTAATAACATAAAGCAATACTCAGTGGAAGTTTCTATGAAGAAAATAAAAATAAAACCCACAAACTGGGAGAAAATATTGTCAAAATATACATCTGACTAGCAACTGCTCTCCAAAATATATAAAACTCTTAAAACTCCCCAACAAGAGAACAAATGATTGAATTTTAAAAAATGGGCAAATGGTGTTAACAGAAACTACCATGTGCCCTACAATAGCGGTGATTTTAATCTTTTGTTATTGGAAGCTCTTTTCGTATCATTTTATTTGCTTACCTAATAACAATTAAATAAATAGCTCATTAATAATGGCCAATCTAGAAAGTGATTTGTTTTATATTTTAATATAAACATGATAAAAGAAAGTTTACTTATAAACTTGAAAACATTCATCGGAAAACAGATACATATTGAGGATATACCCCTAAGTGAAATAAATAAATCACACAGGTATAAATACCAAATAGTTTCTCTGGTGTAAAAAACTATAACTGTACATGAGATCCTAATAATATAATTGACAATGTGAAATAGGAAGAAAAGGTCTAAAGGTGTAGGGAAAATGGGAAGGGTAGGGGAAACGTAATAAGGAAAAAGAAAAATTATGAGAAAATAAAAAAATAGAAATAAAGTGTTAGTAAATGGGGAGAATAGGAGGGAGTGAAGGGAGGGCAGGGACAAGGGGAAAAATGAGAACCAAGACCTGTCATGTAAAGGTACAAGTTCCCAATGATGAATGTAACTGTTCTGTATACCTAAAATGTACCAATAAACTCCATGAGAAAAAACAACCACCACAACCACAAAAAAACTTGAAAGCAATCAACATCTTCCTATTTATGTTTTTGGATTAGAGAAAGTTGGATGCAATGCTTAGTGGCAGAATTGCTATACAATAAACACTTTCATGTTAGAAAAAGAAAAATTAAAAAAGAAAAACAAAGGACTCCCAGAGGAAGCTTTCCCCTAACTCCACAAAGTGTATCTGGGGGGGGTTTCTGATCTTGTATTTTGAAAACTACTTTATGCATCTATCCTATTTAACTCCAGTCCCATGAAGCCAGCCTACCTGCTTTATTTCTGTAACCACAGCAGGTGGACCCTCAGTAGAGGTGAGAATTGAATTTAGTTTACTTACAGTAATGGGAAGGAAAGGGGCAAAGAAAATAAGAAACAGTTAGCAAAAGGATTCCATACTATAGTTCTTTCATGTGCTCATAGATCACCAATTGACAGAAAATTTACAGAGAGACAATGGGGCAGATCAGCTACCTCACTGGATCCCTGAGGTTATCTCTTTACCCTCATATTGCACAAGACCACAACTGAGTATATGAGAGAAAGCCTTCTTCTATTTAAACAAAAATACAGGCTAGTATTTCTCTTAAAAATAAATTCAGACTGT
The DNA here is from genome assembly GCF_012274545.1 of Fukomys damarensis. Classification (NCBI taxonomy): domain Eukaryota; kingdom Metazoa; phylum Chordata; class Mammalia; order Rodentia; family Bathyergidae; genus Fukomys; species Fukomys damarensis. The sequence continues at coordinate 50,848,920 of NW_022900947.1, forward strand.
CTTTATCATAATGCAACATATGCTCCATGTAATATGTGATGTAGTTACTCTTTTCAAAGAATATAAATCCATGACTGGCACTGGAAGTAAAATACAGAGAAAGTAATCCTTTGTTAGAGGAAAAAAAGAAGAAAAGAAGGAGGAGGAGGAGGAGAAGAAGAGGAAGAGGAAGAGGAAGAGGAAGAGGCAGAGGAAGAAGAAGAAGAAGAAGAAGAAGAAGAAGAAGAAGAAGAAGAAGAAGAAGAAGAAGAAGAAGAAGAAGAAGAAGAAGAAGAAGAAGAAGAAGAAGAAGAAGAAGAAGAAGAAGAAGAAGAAGAGGAAGAAGAGGAAGAAGAGGAAGAAGAGGAAGAAGAGGAAGAAGAGGAAGAAGAGGAAGAAGAGGAAGAAGAGGAAGAAGCAGCCAATACTACTATGGGTTTAGGCTCTTAGGACTCAATATTTTTCCCCTACAAACTGAAAACATCAACTGCATAACAGAGTGCATTTCTTGTTACCTCAAGATGGATGTCTGCTTATGATCTTAGAGGGTCTACATACAGAAGGCTTAGTCACAGATGGACGCACTAAGAACACACATGGTGTCATCAGATAAGGCCATGGAATGTCTACCTTTGCCACTAAGACTATAAAATTTGACGTTCTCCTGCTGCAGGTGGTAACAGTACTCATGTTCTTTCACTTCCCCTCCCCACTAGGTAATGTGTTCTCTTAGGAGATCATCCTTTGTTAGCTGTCTCCAAAATACTTAGTGACATTATCTGCAGGGCAGGCGTTTAGCATTCTAAACCAGTTAGGCATAGTAGTAAAAAATAATGAATGGTATTTGACAAGCTTAAAAATGATCTTTTCAGAATGATTTCTTGGAGGCATATCTTGGGATAACATAAAAGAAAAACCTAAAAATATTCTTGAATACTTTGCATATTTTGTCCAACACTAGATTTTTATTAGAGTGAATTCTTACTTTTCTTTAAAAATATCCGAGCAACTGTCCACTAATATTTTGGCTGATTTCAATGCAGTACTGAAAATTTTGGAATAAATCTCAGACCAGATCATAAAGAATCAAAGCTACAACTAAACTGAGCATTGCTGATTCACCCTCACAATTCTTTAACAAGATGGAAAATAAAATGCTCTTTTGAAGGAGATTTGGAATGTTTTCCAGATGAAGCATCTCATCCTGTTTTGATATAATTTGCTGATTTTTTTTCTCCCATAACATGTTTGTATTTGACCTCATTAGAAAGGCTTTATTAACAGAATAAATTTAGTTCACATTGAATAATTTCCTACTTCTTGTGTGTGTGTGTGTGTGTGTGTGTGTGTGTGTGTGTGTTTCCTACATAGTCAAAAGTGGACTTCATAATTTTATTTCTTTTTCAGAGAGAAGGAAAGACTAATTATATCATTTTTATATTTTATGATACCGTTTGTCAAACTGGCAATAAGGAAAGATTCAGATCTACTTGGAAAATCTCATTTCCATTAGTCCAAATGTAGTTGGGAGGAATTTAAGGACAGTGTTTTGATGCAGTAGGCTTTTTAAATCTCCACAAAATTATAGATAACAACTTAACATGATACCACTCCATGAAAACGGCAGGAGATTATTTATTTATTTTGGTACTGGGGATCGAATTCAGAATTCAGGACCTTGCTCTTGCAAGGCAGAAGGCAGAACCACTGAGCCAAATTCCCGGGGCAGGAGATAATTTAAAGTTGGGATGTCTCCAAATGATGTTAAAAGTTTAACTCATTGTCTTCTTTGGTTAGGATCTGTATCAGATCTGTTTCGGCCAAATATTATCCTACTCATCAAAACATTGTGGTCAGTTTATATAATACATAAACAAATACCCTGAAAACATGACCATATCAATGTAATTCTTTAACACTGTTGCTTAAGAGGTAACTATGAAAAAAAAGGAGTAATTATGGTGTAGATTCGGAAAAACATATTTTACAGTATATTTTTTTACCAGGGAGATTAATCAAATTTAAAAATAGCTCTCTTAGAGATTATTATATTTAATTTATTTGTAAATTTTCCCTTATTGAATTTGTTATTATTACCTATATAGGGAAGAAGGATCATAAGATATTTGTACAGCTAGAAGAGATGGAATATTTATTAAAACATTTAGAGTATTATTTATATATTTGAAGAGTGTAATAAATAAGTAGTATTTATACATACTTTAAATGTGTAGACCATGATAATAACTTAAAAATCAAATATTTCTATTTAGAGTCTGCCAATATTTAGTAAATCACTGGTGAGTGAGATGTTCATAAATGTCATCAGCATTTTCAAGGTATTATCTGCTTATGGATTACAAAAGAAATCACATCAACAAAGAATGTACTTTGACCTCCCTGTACATTGAGGGCATATTTGAAGAGATCTCATGAGTGTCACAATCCCACAAGGCCTGTGCCAGGCCCCAGTGATACCCGCCTCTGCTGGTCACACCAGTCCAGTCCAGGCTGCCCCAGCTGTGTGCTGCCCCATTATTTTAAGAATTATTACTCAGAACCCCTGCTGACCACCAGTAAGAGACACTGGGTGGTGAACCTGGGCACAGCTCTGAAACCAAGTAGATCTGAACCTTTCCTTATTGCCAGTTTGACAAACAGAAAACGGTCTCTAAGTCATTTAATGACAAATGTTTGGGGGCTTGTAGTTTTGACATTAAAGTCACACTTCTCTATGATGCTCTCACTGTATGCAGGGAGAGATTCAGGTATGTGGCACTCACTAAACTTTTCCTGGAAGTACTTGATGGAGTTTTATATTGGTCATATCGCTTCTCAGCCTTTTGGCTAAGATCAAGTGGAGTTATAGGTGTCACATGTGTATCATCTACAACTTTTTAGTAGTCTGCTAAAGCTCAAACTACCTTAAACTAACCAGAAGCTTACCTTTCAGGTGCCAGTACTCTATGTAAAAAGACTCAAGTACTCCATTGCTGACCAGGGAGAGATTTTGCTAATAAACATAATAGATATTATAATTATTTTTATAGGTTTAAAGATTGATATTCAAAATGTAGCATTTGGATACAATGATTCTTTATTTTTTCTTCCTGAAAAGCCGTATCCAGTGGTCTTTGGAATAAGTGTCCTGAGTTAGGATTCAGTCCAGCCCTGGGTAAGAATTCTGCCTCCTAGCTCAGCTCCTGAAGAGGACTCATGTGTCTGCCTCTAGGGAAACTTTCATTCTCTTATAAGACTTCAGAGCACAGACAGTGGAGGCTTTGTTCAAGATTATAGAACAGGTGGCTTGACTGTTTCTGTACCTGCTTACTCATAAATTTTTGTATGTGTACGAGAAGTCAGTCTGTAACTTGGTTTAATTTACCATAGATGGACTAAAGGAGGGAATGGGGAAAATGTGTATATGCTTCTCCCCTACATTTAGCAATAGTCTCATCATCCTCAATCTTGGAAATAATTTTGGAAATGGCTTAGTTCAATCTTAACATGCATGATTCTCACAAATATACCAACAGGTATGCCAACCTGCATGATTCAGAGTCTCTAGAAAAACTGTATTCATGGATCTCACTGTGGCGCTTAATTTTTATTTTCCTAGAGTGAGTTATCAGGAAAGTGATTACAAGACCCATGTAAAGTAACTGAAGCTAGCACAGTCCATAAGTACAGACAGCAGCATCACCATGGCGGTCCGGCTGGATCACGTCTGTCAAGCTCCTCCCTAGACACACATCATTTCTAAAGGGACTCTCATGGCTTTTCCATCTAGGTCCAGATACAAACTCCTTACAGTGCATGTAGGCATCCTCACTACTTAAAAAAACCTGAGCACTTTGAGGTACAGGTAACTAACAGTAGAGCACATATTCAGTCTCAGATTGAGCAAGAGACAATTTGAGGGAATCGTTAGTCTTTAAACAGGATGTGCATTCCATTGACTTTCTAAAAGATATTCCTTGCTAGTTTTCAGGTATGATATCTGAAGATATGGTATAGTTTTTTAAATTTAATAGGAAATGAGACAGGTTTAAATACCAAAAAGTTTCTCTGGTGTGAATAAGTAAAAGTGTAAATAAGATCCAAATCGTATAATTGACAATGTGAAATAAGAAGAAAAGGCCTAAAAGTGTGGGGCAAGTGGGAAGGGTAGGGGAAAGGAAATATGGGAAAAGAAAAAAAATATGTGCAAAGGAAAAAATGGAAGCAAAATCTTTTTAAATAGGGGATGGACAGGGGGTGATGGGAGGGCAAGGGTATGGGAGAAAAATGAGAACCAAGACCTGTCATGTAAAGATACAAGATCCTTTTTTTTTCAGCTTTAATTGAGTTTATTGGTACATTTTAGGGATACAGTACAGTTACATTCATTGTTGGGATCTTGTACCTCTACATGACAAGTCTTGGTTCTCATTTTTTCCCCTTACCTCTGCCCTCCCTTCGCCCTAATGCTGAATGTAACTGTACTGTATACCTAAAAAGTACCAGTGAACTCAATGAAAAAAAAAATTGTTGGCATCTCTACTTTAAAGAAGTATTCATGTTTATTAAAAATGAATATAACAAAACATGTTTTATTTGTAAAAGTTCCATTTCTTTTGTGTGTGTGTGTGTGTGTGAGTGAGTGAGTGTGAATGTTGAAAATGTTCCTCACCAGCACATGCAACAAGGCTCATCTTTGGTTGTCAGATAAAATATGGGAAGCTGCTGAAATCTCAATTTCAGATAGAAAACAAAAAATGTCCCAGTCTAAGTATGTCCCATGCAGGACTGCAGACGTACTTATGTTGTAAAAAAGGCTTGTTTATCAAAATGTTTAACATTGATGTTCTGTTCTGTTATTTTATTAAAACTGATAACCTAGAGGAGATATACATATAATATATATTATACATATATATTTATTATCCTCAATTATACTTTTAGGTAATTTAGTTCTTAAAATTCTTGTACATTAAAGCAAGCATCTTTTTTTGTATTTTTCAATCAATACAATTTGAGAATTGGTTTCTGCTGAAGAATTGAACCAGTGTCCCAGTTCTTCAGCTAACTACACACGTCTCCTTTCTCAATACTGCTTAGCTTAGGTCTTTTAATTTAAGAATCCTTTTATTCCAAAATCAGTACAAAGCCAGAAATAAATTCTTCTCATGGGTAAAATGGTGAACCAAACTGTAAGCTCATGATTTGGAAGCTCAGCTTCCCATCAGCCAGCCAGTCTTTGCTTTCAATTTATTTCTTGCTTCACTTCCTTGATATAATATTTTAGGTCTTCTGTTCTTAATCTTGTTAGCTGAGTTGGTTCACAAGGAGATGGTTTTTCCATTTTTCTTTTCTCAGTTTTCTCTGTCAGGTTCTGGGATTAACTGCACACGTAGACTGCTCTGTGTTAGCTTCCTTTTTTTTTTTTTCTTTTTCTTTCCTAGAACCTTTTTACTCTCTTTCTTTCCAAATGTAAGATATTCTATATTCTAAGCAACTGTGTGAAGGATCAAAAGCACCTCAGTGAACTTGTTTTAAAATACAGGAAGCTTATTTGAGAAGGTACTCAACAACTACACCTAAATAAAGAGAAACAAGATTACATGCAGGGAGAAGTTGAATTGTGAAGTGTTTCAATAGAAGGCACAGATGGACCCATGGTGGGCTCTGAGCTGGGGGTCTTACACCCTTATCTCCAGTTGAAGTGCATGCACCAAGCTTTGTAACTCCTCCACAAGCAGTTGTGGAATATGCACTTATCTGGGAAAGAATTATACTCTTTAAAATGGCAGTTCCATTACTCTGAGAGCAATCCCAAAAAGGATTCCATGTGGCTGTGTGGCCAATGTTCCTGACAGCTGAGGGATTCCTGTCTCAGAAAGAGGGATCTGACGATCTCTCCTTGAACTCAACTTCCTGAAGTTTGAGTTCTGTGGTGATCGATGATAAGGAAATTGTTAGTTTAGAGAAATGAGACATGAATTTAATAAATTTTGTATCATCTGACAAATGATCCACCAAAGTTACATATAATATTTCTTACTTCTTATTCAGCATATGGCCTATAGCAGATTTGTTTTGTAGGCATTCAAAGTGAGTAGAAGAAATGTATAAGTAATATTTTATTACTAATTTTACCTATTATGAAAGCAATTCATTTACATGTTCAATAAGGTAGTGAGTAAGAAAATAGGATACAATGGAAGACTTTCCATTTAAATTATTTATTTTATCTTCCCCAGTAGAGGTACAAATTTTCCTTCCCAGTAGAGGTACACAGTCCCAGATAAGATTGGAGTGATTTAAATAGAGTAAAGGCAATTCTACTCTCAGAAAATGATACAAGACTCTTAACAAAACTGTAATGATTTCTTTTGTATTAATATCAGTAAACAGAATTTAGCTTTTATTATAGTTGAGTTTAAGGCTTACCAACAACTTCAGTGAGGAGTGTGATTTTTAAAATATCTTTCATGTATTTAGGTTAAATAGTTTTATCTTTCCTGCTTCTGATGTAAAGCCACTGTATTGGGTCTGTCTAATGTGTAACAGGGGCTATTTAATACAAAATTTATAGCTTTAGCAAAATTGTGTTAGGCAAAAAAATCCTGTTGAATACTCCAAAGAGGTTAGAATGCTTAGAAATGGTTGGGAGAAAATGTAAAAGTTATTCAGGATTTTCAAATGAGAAATACTTTTCCCCAAGAAATGTTATAAGAATGCAGAGTAGTGAATATAAAGCACGTGACATTGTCCATTGTTTAGCATTCACTTAATAGCTTTCATTTTTATTATTAGATCAGATATATTAAGACTGGATATCCAGTTGCTGTATACAAGTACATAACAGAAGTTTTAGAAGAAATTGAAGTTTGTGTTGTCCTTTGTTCTAGCAAATGCTTATTTCTAAGACTTTGGCAGAAAAAATAATCTCATTAATTCTTAGTTTTCTCATCTATAAAATAATTAGCATAAGGGCAGGGATTTAGCTCAGTGGTTCTGCCCCCTGTCTTGCAAGTGCAAGGACTTGAGTTTGATCCCAGGTACTAAAAAGAAAAAAAAAAGCATAATAACATATACATTGAAGCTATACACAGTAAATGAGATGAAAGTCAAAGATGTAAAGAATAGTGCTTCCAGATAGGAGGTGATAACTTAATATTAATGACGATACTAAAAAGAATATCTTTTGGGAATTTTAGGGAGAAACTCTTACTGGTCTAGAAGATTACTTGTAGATATTTTGAAGGCACTAATTAGTAAACACAATAGTTACTTTTGTTAGCACAACTCCCCAATTGCACAATTTATATATGTTAAAATGATAATCATTCACTGGAGCAAATATAGTTCCTTGAAAAATCTCATCAGAGTACTGAAAATTTATGTCTTAATTGCAATATAAGGAAGGATGTTCTGAAATGAAATAGTTTCATGCTTGAATCAACATTTCTCTGTTCACTAAGCCAGTTAGCTGGTTTTAAAATCTACCTGGGCCTTAGTGTCAGTCCAAATCCCTGTGCTTGTCAGGGCTTACCTTTTAGTTTTCAAAACAATATTTAGGGAATTCTAAATTTATATAAAGTCAAAAATATCACCTTGGATTTTATCTAGAACCTTGAATTTTCATTTTTGTTTTAAAAATAAATTTGTATTTATTGTTATCTAAAAGTTCAGGTTTAATATCTGTCTAAAAACTTCTGGTCCATGATTTCGTAATTCATATTAGCTGGGCATGGACATACATGCCTATAATCCCAACACTTGTGTGGCTGAAACAGGAGAATCACCACAAGTTTGAGGCCAGTCTGGATTGCACAATGAGTTTGAGGCAAGCCTGAACTACATAGTGAGATGCTGTCTCAAAACACAAAAACAAAAACATACAAAAATGAATTCATATAAGGATGGGGTTTCAAATATATCATTTAATCAAAAAATATGATTTTGTTTTATACCGAAAAAAATGAGGGAATGAAATATTGTATTTATTCATGCTTTGTAAAATTTTGTTTAATTCTTCTTTGTATTTATGAAAAAAAGCAACTTGATTTGATGATGGGAAGAAAGTTTGCTCTTTTACATTTTAGTCTTTAGTATAATTATACAGTGGCAGAACTGGAATTACATGTATGAAGAAAACAGAGCCATTAATAATTTTCTTCTATTCTCTGATTTAGTAGTAAATGAATGATGAAAATAACATTAAATTGGGTACAAATGGGGTTTCATTTCCATCAACAAACCCGGGTTAGGCTTTTCTAATGTGACCTTCTCCATACTCTTCATTGATCAGTAAGATTCATTTTTTTCTTGAATAATTCTAAAAACCTACTCTGTGCCTTTCAGGATCAGTAAGAGAGAACCTAAGAATACTGAGTTATGAAAATACATCCTAGCAAATGTATGCTTAATGGTTCTATATATCTGGAGAAGTACGTTGGTGACAAAGCACCAGGTCGAGGCATTTGGATTTTACTCATGTGAATGCAATCAGTGAATTGTTTTGGGAAAGAAACAGAAGATAATAGAAAGATGACTTATAGATATTGTTTGAAAATGTTGCTCCATCAAGAAATCTACTGACATCTAACTCATTCTGTGCAGGCTGTTTTAACTCTTTATCTTTAGATCTTGGATTTATGATAGCTTCTCTATGAACAGGGTGAAGATAGCCCAAGTAAATCTTTGTGTATAAATTAATTACTTTAATGGAGGCAAATACAAACTTTCAAGGTGGAGAAATTGAAGCACTTCTGAATTAAATAACTTGCTTGGAGATTTATTTATTTTAGTAAGATTCAGGATGGCTTTCTCTTGATGAAGGATAAGATGAAGATGGCTCTTCCTCCTGAAGAGAGAAGCATGAAACCTGAGCATGCAACACTTGTGAGAATCAAATACTAAGAAAGTGAATATGAAAAATGTTTAGCAAAGGAATACCTTCAGAAAAGAGGTAACTTATAATGATTGAATTAGCTCTTTCAATTTTCTGTGATAGAAATGTACTATAAGTGACATTCCTATGAGAATCTGCATGTAAAATTCTTCTAGTTTAAAAGTGACTTGTGAGAACCTTGTGAAATATAAGACGAAATGTAAATAATTGTTACTCCTACTGAATCTGTCATTTTGTCATATCTTCTACCTTCCAACTTCAATGGGCACACCAAGAGTTGTCTTTTCCCTCTGAAAGTAGCAATTTTGTGTTCATTTAATATTAACAGTGACCTCGCAATAATTGATTCTAAAAATAAACTAATAATAAGAGAAAAAAACACATTTGTGGTAAGAAATAAATAAGAATTGAATAATTCTGCCCTTAATATCACTGATTCTCCCTAATTATGTGATCTTATATATAAAGGTGCAATTCTTAATTAAGTAAAAACATTAAATAATTCACCATCTTTTATTTGAATATTCTTCTGAAACAAATAATTTAAAAATAAATCATAAATATTGATTAACATGCTGCAGCTGGATCCTTGGACCTATACAAGATTTCATCAGTTCTCACTAATGTGTGTATTATTATGTTTTGTTTATAATTTAACAATAATAATAATAATTTTCTCTCAGTATACCATGAAATATATAAGAGCAAAGGTTGGTTGTTTAACAAATGTGAATGCCTATCTTTCTCTTCTGCCCCTTCTTTCTTTTACTCTCCAGCATGTTGTAGTCATTTGTCATTTTCATCACTAAAATATTTTCACAACCAATTTCTTTATAGCAGTTAAAATGTATGTAAAATTCATTTTCTTTGGTTTTATTATGTTACTCTCCATAGCATTTTATTTGGTCTATATTTCTGTGAAATTTGATGTACTTATCCTCTTACTACTGTAGAACTGTTTAGTGTTTTTTTTCCTCTTTAAACTTAGCTTAAATGTATTGCTCAGTCTTGCGTGATATTTTTTCCAATGTTCAGACCTTACACTGATTTCTCCCTTAGTTTCCTAAGCCAATGTACAGAGCCAGATTTCTCAAGACTCATTGATGCATGCTTCTGAGGGCGAAGGCATGGAAAATGAGAGCAGCAACTCCAAGGTATGTATAAAATCTTTAGTATTTTCATCATTGTTTTGGACAAACGCTCCCCTGCTCAGGTGGGATTATGTCTTGACTGATCTCTTATAGGTTGTAAAATATTGTAAGTCAAAAATGCACTTAATGCACTCAACCTACTGAAATCCTGATTTAGCAACATAGTGCGCTATAGAGTATAAATTGTGTATAACATTTAATTATTTTTAAATTTATTTATGTGTTTAATAAAGGTAAAGATGGCACTCGAGATCATAACACATATGCCTTTGAAGATGTGGAAGTATGAATCTAAAGCTAAACATTTTCCTACAAGTTATTGTTGAAATCAACAAAGTACTTTAATTTGTTGATTTGAACAAGCTAATTCATGATGGCTTTTTTTTTAGCACTATTTTCTATCTTTGAGAGTAGTTCATAAGGTTCTTTTATATGAATTAACATGTTGTAGTCATAAAGTATCTAAAGATTTAGATGCTATGTTTATCTTCAGGTGAAAAAAACTGAGAGACAGGGAAGTTATTTGTCAGTTACTGGAATATAGAAAATAAGAGCCAGAATTTGACCATATAGAAAAAAATACATATTTAGGAATATCATATTTGTCTAGATAATGCCTATATTATATTTTAATTATCATCTTCTACTATGAGCTCATATTGCAAATTTAATATAAAACAAGAGCCTTCTAGCAGAGCAGGCCTGGGGACTAACAAAGGGAAAAATGGCAAGCTTAGCCAAGTTAGATGTGTAAGACTGTAGTTATTGAAAAATCATATTCTTGAGCTGGGAGTGGCAGCACACTCCTGTAATTCCAGCACTTGGGAGGCTGAGGCAGGAGGATTGTTGTGAGTTCGAGACCAGCCTAGGCTACATAGTGAGTTCCAGGTCAGTCTCAACTGCGTAGTGACACCCCCCACCCAAAATCATATTCTTTGGGATCATTGGCTTTTCTTTATATCACTGATTTTGAAGCTTTCATTTGCATAGAAAACACAGTTTGATTCTTAGGATAAGAATATCTACCATTCATGTCAATTTTTAAGTGCTAGAGAAACTGAAATTAGATTATTAAAGAAGCCACACTGATAAATGGTGGACCAGAGACATAGTAATCGTCAGGAGGCTCAGAAACATAATCCAAAAGTAAAATTTTAACATCTGCTGGGAGAGCTACTTGTAAATGCGAGAAAAAATAAAAATGAAAACTTTATTCTTAATTTACTTCTCCTATCCCTTATAAACTTTCCCCTACCCTTCCCATTTTCCCTATGCCTTTAGCCTTTTTCTTCCTATTTCACAATGTTAACTATCTCATTAGGATCTTATGTACTATTATAGTTTATTCACACCAGAGAAACTATTCGGTATTTACACATGTGTGACTTATTTATTTCAGTTAGGAGGATATCTTCAATATGAGGGAAAGGAAAAAAATATGAAAAAGTGAAAAAGTGGAAATAAAATGTTTGTAAATGGGGAGGTCGAGGAGGGGTGAAGGGAGGGCAGGGACAAGGGGAAAAAATGAGAACCAAGACCTGTCATAAAGGTACAAGATCCCAATAATGAATGCAACTGTACTATACCTAAAATGTACCAATAAA
>NW_022900947.1:50860748-50871121 GCF_012274545.1 Fukomys damarensis
TTCATTTGCATAGAAAACACAGTTTGATTCTTAGGATAAGAATATCTACCATTCATGTCAATTTTTAAGTGCTAGAGAAACTGAAATTAGATTATTAAAGAAGCCACACTGATAAATGGTGGACCAGAGACATAGTAATCGTCAGGAGGCTCAGAAACATAATCCAAAAGTAAAATTTTAACATCTGCTGGGAGAGCTACTTGTAAATGCGAGAAGAAATAAAAATGAAAACTTTATTCTTAATTTACTTCTCCTATCCCTTATAAACTTTCCCCTACCCTTCCCATTTTCCCTATGCCTTTAGCCTTTTTCTTCCTATTTCACAATGTTAACTATCTCATTAGGATCTTATGTACTATTATAGTTTATTCACACCAGAGAAACTATTCGGTATTTACACATGTGTGACTTATTTATTTCAGTTAGGAGGATATCTTCAATATGAGGGAAAGGAAAAAAATATGAAAAAGTGAAAAAGTGGAAATAAAATGTTTGTAAATGGGGAGGTCGAGGAGGGGTGAAGGGAGGGCAGGGACAAGGGGAAAAAATGAGAACCAAGACCTGTCATAAAGGTACAAGATCCCAATAATGAATGCAACTGTACTGTATACCTAAAATGTACCAATAAACTCAATGAGGGAAAAAATGTGTAGAATAAAAAAAAACGACTTCTCCTAAATACTTGTATGCATTACATGTGGTCATAGTGGTTTCCCTATAGATTTGTGTAAATAGATGAGTAGCTTAGGGGTAAAGCACAGTTTCTAACAGTGTGTGAACTGTGGGACTCACTACTTAATGTGAAAAAAAATGTTTCATGGCAATAAATGAATAGTTTAGGGCTAAATGACACATTGTGACCTAGTGTATGATCCATGTTAGAGACTCTTGTATGAAAAAAATGTGTGTAGCATCTGTTAAATTTTATTAAGCTACTGCTTGTATACAAGGGAAAATACATCTTCTCTATACTCTTGGGCTTGACATGGGACAAAAATTTTTGAAATTTGTTGGCATTATTTTTGTTATATATTATCAGTGTGAAGTCAAATAACTTGATATTAAATAGGAATATGTATTTAAACATGATCAGGGAGCAGTAGCTTAGGGTCCCAATTGAATAGTTGTAAGAAATGCCACTAATATAAATGATACATACAACTGAAGTTTCTGTTTCCATTGAGAAAGTCCTGATTTTCTACTATACTTCATTATTTTATAGTCTCTTTTTATTGATATAAAAAGATACAGCCTATGTAAGAAGATGTACAATATCAATAGCAGGAAAAGACTGGATGGAGGAAGATCACAAGTTTGAGAGCAGCCTGGGCAAAGTAATGAGACCCTGTCTCAAGATTAAAAAAATATAAATAAGTAAGACAGGCTGACAGTGTAGTGCTTGCCTGGCAGCCACAAAGTCCTGAATCTAATCCAGAGTTTAAAAAAATATATATAATATATAATAAAAATCATCAAGCACTATTTTCTGAATTTATAAAGTCTTGAATTCATTAGCTTGGGATTATAAAATCTGACGGGGTTTTAAACAATGTAGTTGCTTTTAAATTGTATTATTGAAATTCATTATAGTTGTGCAATGATTTTGTTAATCACGTTATGAGAACCGAGTGACACCAAAACATTCTCATCAGTCAGTGTATGCCATTCTCTGCTGGGAACTTAAGTGTTCTTTGTTGTAATCCACATGAGTCCATGAGCTTCTTTCTCTACTGCTTCACAATGCGCAGCCTATGCTAAAGCTAAATTTGTCTCACAGTTCTGTGAATGTGTGTAACTGACCTCCTGGTCTTCATTCATGCCTCGCTCCTGTCCTGTCCCATCCTGCAGGTCATTGTCTTAACCAGGTTTTAGCATCTGACATGATGTTAAAACAGTTAAGAATTCATCCACCAAAATTATTCTCTCCCTTGGTGAAAAATTATAGTATAACATCGGTGTAAATTATGAGGTGTTACAATTACTGGTAAAGTTACTTATATGCATGCCTGCTTTGAAGCTGATTTCTTGTCATTGTTGATTTCTTCTACTAAGTTGCATGCTTTGTAATGTCAGTGTCAGTACTTTACTCTTCTTTTTCAGTGCATTTTAACAATTAGCACAGTGAAGGAAATACTTCATTAATAAACATTACAATATAATTATTCTTCCCCGAACATTTTATTTATTTCTGTGCTTATTTTTTTGTGTTTACGTTTTATTTTCTGACTCCCTATTCTGGAATATAGTATTTACCCATTTATTTAACTATTTTTATATAATGTGCATGATGAGATTTCTGAAACCCTTAGAGATTTTGGATTCAGTCATTTGTATCACATTATTGAGTATATAATATATAATAAAATTCTCTGGATTGTTAATTTTAATTCCTCTAAGAAATATAATTTTATTTAAAATACAAGAATAGCAGTCCGAATGTCCATTAACAGATGAACGGGTAAAGAAATTGTGATATTTATACACAATGGAGTACTACTCTGCCTTAGAAAGGGTAAACACAAGACATTTCTAAGAAAATGGATGCCCTGTGAGACCATAATGGTATAAATAGTGAAATAAATCAGGCATATAAAATTAAACATCGCAGGGTTTCTCTTATATGAGAAAAATGAAAATATAAATGAAACAAAGAGCAAAATATAAGATAGCAGAAACCAGGAAGCCAAACTTTTTTCAAAAGGAGAGAGTAATAAGAGACAGAAGCAGGGAGTATGGAGAACAGGAGAAGGGATGAAAGAAAAATAATTAAAAGGGGAAGTGGGAGAGTAGGGGAGAAGAAAGAAGGTAAAGGAAAAAGATGTGAAAAGGCAAAAACAAACAAACAAAGTCTCTGTAAACAGGGAAGGGTGGAGGGGTTGAAGGGAGGGCAGGGAAATGGGAAAAAGAACAAGAACCAAGATATATCATGTAAAGGTACAAATTTCCAATGCTGAATGTAATCATATTGTATATTAAAAATGTACTGATAATATTAATGAATTTAAAGAAGTATCATGTATCTGTACTGACTCCCCATGAGGAATGTAATCACTATGCACTGTGAATATGGACTAATGAAAATTTTAAGAAACATTAAGGCATATTTATGGCCTAAAGACATCCAGTGAAAAAATGTGTTTGATATAAAATCAAAATTCCCCTTTGTAGTTTTAAAAGAAGGCAGCATTATTAAGCTTATAGGTACTGCTGAGTGGTTTAAGGTAAGAAAATATACATATATGTTATGTAAAATTATTACCAAATAATTAACATAAATGTACTTACCTTACTAAGGATCAATTGCTAAACCTTGTGATAGAATTTTCAAGATATTCCTCCTGAAGTGCAACGTAGGGAAAACATCAGTGAGTCTGCCTTATCCAAACAACCCTAGTAAAATGCTGAATGGCTAACACTGGTAAAGGTGGGAAAAATATGATTCATTTTGTTGACCATCACTACCATTTTTGTTATTATTCATCTTATTATTTTACACGTGTAAAATAGAGTCAAAATCATTTTTATGAAATGAAGAAGGCAAAAAAACTCTGCATCTGAATAATTTCTGGAAGTGTCAGGTTTATATCTCTGCTATCTGAGTGTTGAGCTGTATATTTCTTTGTTTTTAGGCAATGCATTTATGACCTACTGCTTGCCAGCCACAAAGCAACAACCCTTTTATTCTTTTTTAACCTGCAATGGCCTCACTTCCATAGCATTTTCACTTTCATTCACCAGCAGGCTTGTTTTAGTACTACAATGAGTCCAACTTCCTGCTCAAAAAATGTGCTAAAGCTTCTGGCTGAGCCTTAAGACATTTTAGAAGTGCTGCTTCTTCGCAGGAGAGAACAGGCACTAAGCCAGCTACTATGCACATGCATAAATATGTCAATTATTGAGGATCTGGCACAAAATTCATGTCACTTAGGGGAAAAATACACTGAGAGATTGCAGTTCCAGCACAGAAGCCACTATTTGTTTTTTGTTTTGTTTTTCATGAATAAGGTTTACATTTGATCCCTGAAAATGGACAGAGCGTAGAAAAAAGAAAGATATATGCAATCATACTGTTTCTTTTGGGGGGGAGATTACAATCTGTTCAACAGTAGAAAAATTTAATTTCTGAAATATGACTATGCATTTTTGCAGTGGATGAAAACACATAATAGTGCAAATTCTGCTTTTCCACTTTTGAGCATTCTTGGGAGCTCTGTGTTTCAATGTTGGCAATGCCATTTTGAATCGGTTGAGGGAAGATTTGGCCAAACTAAGTAGAGGGCTGATGTGTAGGTAAAGGATGGGACAAGGAGCTGAGCCAAAGAAGCCAAACTGATATGGTCCATCTTGGAAATAACTGACCAGCTGCTAGACAAAATTGAAGGTGATCATTACCACTTGAATCACATGCACGAGGCCTTACTTAATCTGACAGCTTTCTAGTGCCTGCACTATAGAAGACCTCCATACTGAGTGTGATGTGTATTCCAGTTCATTTTCTTTGTGCCCAGTTTTGTATGTGAATTTCAAATTTAGAGCTCAGTACTTTCATGCAAATGCAGCTTCTGAGAGTCTGAAGCATGCAGGCAGCCCATGCAGCTGTAATGAAGAGAAAAGAAAATGTTTCTGAGATAATTATACTAAATTCAGTGAACATGTAATGATCCGATATGCTTTTCAAAGCTTTTAGGTGTGAATCAAACCTCCTCAAAGAGGAAGCTTGCAAATTATTCAGTATTATACTTAGAAGAATGTGTTCCTAACGCTCAAATTTAAGACATTTTCCCCTGATTTTGTCCAATTTGTCTAAGTTGGAAGATGATTGATGATTCATCTTCGGATATTTACTCTTAGTGAAGATCCTAACTTGTAGGCGATTCAAAAATAAGAATGAAAGCACCATGTTAGATGTAATTTTGAAGGCTTTTCACTTAAGCATAGCTCATTAAAAATGTTTGAAAGTAAAATTTACTTCGATTAGAGGTTCTTTAATATACAACACAATGCAGACATTAAAGCAAATATGCCAGTCTGTTCCAACTTCTATCACTATTTTTATGACGTCTTCTAGAATCAAATGCACTTAAAACTTCCAATATTAATATTAAAATTATTTATTCACGTCTTTGATCACTTCGATTAAATCAAACAATTAGAAATAGCATATAAAAATCAAATAAAAGACAATGTTAATGTAATGAAATACTTGCTAAACTGTAGATTCAAATGCAGTTGTAAGGAGTAGTCCTGAGAGAGGTTAGCTGCTATTTCCCTTTTCTTTAACTGCATCAGTGCAGGGATGAAGCGTGCAAGGTCTCATGGATGCTTGAAAAGTACGCATGCTCCACTGCTGTTGGCTAGGGCCAGTAGATTCATGTCAGTTTCAAATTGTGAGGTGGTTGTATCTTTAAGATCTTCTATATCTTCATTGATTTTTAAATCTAGGTAATCTGTCCATTAAGAAAAGTGTTGGTTTCCAAATATAATTATTTGATTTAGTTATCCTTTTAATTCTTTCAGTGTAGGCTGGAGATGTTATGTAGCTCTCTTCCTTGCTGGTGAACCTGATCAGGATATTATCTTGATGGATTGACAATTATTTACTGCTTTGAAATTCACTTTACTTGAATTAAATATAGATGCAATTCTATCATTTTGATTAATGCTTGCATGATATAATTTTTCAAGCCATTTACTATATCATATTGAACTTTATTTTTTAATTTTTTTTCTCATTGAGTTTATTGGTACATTTTAGGTATACAGTACAGTTACATTCATCATTGGGGTCTTGTACCTTTACATAACAGGTCTTGGTTCTCATTTTTTTCCCATACCCCTGCACTCCCTTCACCCTCTCCTACCCTTCCAATTTACAAATACTTTATAGAAAAGAATATGAGAAAATGAAAACATGGAAATATAGTATTTATAAATTATTTGTAACCCTATTTTAAATAGCATATAATTAGTTCATGTTTTTAATTAATGTAGCCAATACCTTTCTCTGCATTGGTTTCTTCACACTATTTATATTTAATGCCAGAAAAAGTCAAAGTATAAATTTACAGAGCAAACTAAAAGGTAAATGATAGTGAGTGAAGAGATAGACTTGGTGAAGACATGAAGAAGTTGTGGGCTGGAGAGAGACTCGGGTGGAAGCAAAAGCCAGTTCTGCACAACGAATGTATTTATTCTGTGTTGCAGACATATACTAATAAAAATTTTAAAAATAAAAGAAAACAATATTTTAGTGTAGAAATATCTAGACTTAAAAGCCTCCTGGATTTGGCTATAGTCTTCAGCACTATATTATGAGTTCTGTGAGTTCGGGTGGAGTTCTTACAACCTAACAAAAACAAAACAAAGCAAACACTTGAATTCTCAAGTTTGTGTCAATTCTCAGCTTCTGTTTCAGTTTCCTAAAGATCGAAATAAGACATTTAGTGCTATAGCTATAGAATATGTAACTCAATAAATTATAGCTAGTAGCACTATAACAACAAAAGCCAGAGAGTTAACTTAAAAATATAAATTAAAACAATAATTGGTAATTGAGCATTTATCAAAGGTAGTGGAGCGTTTTAGTATGCATGGGAGGGGAATTTCTACATCTATTTCATCTAAATACAGAAACAAGTGATTAAAAATGAGCAGGGAATTATATTCTATTTTCTTTTCTCTTTTCTTTATAATTTATTGGTACATTTTAGGTATACAACATAGTTACATTTATCAATGGGATTTTTACTTTTTTTTTTCAGCTTTAATGGTGTTTATTGGTACATTTTAGGAATACAGTACAGTTACATACATTGTTGGGATCTTGTACCTCTACACGACAGGTCTTGATTCTCATTTTTCCCCCCTTACCCCTGCCCAGGGATTTTTACTTTTACATGATGTATCTTGGTTCTTACTTTTCCCCATTCCCCTGCCCTCCCTTCACCATCTCCACCCTTCCCTATTTACAAAGACAATGTTTCCATTTTATTCCCTTTCTCTCATTTTTTTCTTTTCCCTTCTTAGATTTCCCCTACCCCTCCCACTTCCCTTGCACTTTTAGACATTTTTCCCTATTACCCAATATCAATTATACATTTTGACCCTTATTTACACTTTTAGTTCCTCACACCAGAGAAACTATTTGGTATTTACACGTGTGTCCTATTAATTTCACACAAGAGTACGGCCTCAATGTGCATCCACTTAGCCATAAATGTCTCTAATCTCTCATTCTTTATGGCCGAGTAGTACTCTATTAAAAAAAAAATAAACAAACACATCTTTATCCATTCTCCAGCTGATGGGCAATTAGGCTGTCTCCAAGTTTTAGCTATTAAAAACTGTGCCACTATAAATATGAGTATGTGTATGTCGCTGTGGTATGATTCTTTTAAATCTTTTGGGAAGATCCTCAGCAGGAGAATAGCTGGGTCAAACGGGACTTCTAATTCTAGTTGTTTGAGGTATCTCCATATTGATTTCCACAGTGGTTGCACGAGTCTGCACAGCCACCAACAATGGAGAAGGGTTCCTTTCTCCCTACAACCCCACCAACATTTGTTATTGGTTGATTTCTTGATAGCAGCCATTCTTTCTAGGGTGCAGTGGAACCTCAGTATCGTTTTCAACTGCATCTCTCAAATAATTGGTGTTGAACATTTTTTCTTGTTTACTTGCTGCTTTTACTTCTTTGAGAAATGTCTGTTCATTTCAGATGCTCACTTTTGAATTGGGTCTTTATATTTGGGGGTCTGATTTTTTTGAGTTCTGTATATATTCTAGATAGATTTTTGTCTGAGGAGCACCTAGTAAAATTTTTTTTCCACTTTGTTGGTTGTCTCTTAGCTCTGTTAGTGGTTTCTCTTGAAGTGCAGAAGCTTTTAAAAAAGATGAGATCCCAGTTGTTGATTCTTCGTGTTAGTTTCTGTGCTACTGAGGATTTGTTCATAAAGTATTTTCCTATGCCAATGTTTTCAAGAGTTCTAACTTATCTCCCAGAAAGTTTAGTGTTTCTGTTTTTAATATATAGATCTTTAATCCTCTTGGATTTCAATTTTTTGCATGGTAAAAAATAGAGGCCTAGTTTAAATACCTAGCAAGTCGAAATCCAATTTTTCCAGTGCCATGTATTAAAGAGGTTGTCTTTCCTCCAGTGATGATGGTTAGCTCTTTTGTCAAAGATGAGGTAGTTGATTATGTCTGGAGTTGGAACTGCATCTTCTAATATATTTTACTGATCCCCATGTCTGTTTCTTTGCCAGTATCATGCTGTTTTTATCATAGTGGATTTGTAATATAGTTTCATATTGGGGATTGCGATACCCCCTGCCATGTGTCTGTTGCCTAGAATTGCTTTTGTTATTCTAGCTCTCTTCTGGTTCCAAATGATCTTTTGGAATTTTTTTTTCTAGTTCAGTGAAATATACTGTTGGGATTTCCATCTGGACCGCACTGAAAATGTATAGCAGTTTTGAAAGTATGGCCATTTTCTTCCTACCAGGAGCAAGGGATGTCTTTCCATCTTCTTATGTCCTCTTTGATCTCTTTTTTCAGTGTTGTAGTTCTCAATTTAAAGATCTCTGCTTCCTTTGTTAGATTGATTCCTAGATATATCATTTTTTGGATGATATTGTGAAAGGGATTGTTATAATTTCTCTCAGTGATTCTGTTATTTTCGTACAAGAAGGCTATTGATTTTTGATTTTTGACTTTGTATCCAGTTACATTACTGAGTTTGTCAATTAAGTCTAGAATCTTTTGGTGGAGTTTTTTGGATCTTCTATGTAGAGTATCATATCATCAGTAAATAACAACAGTTTAACTTCTTGCTTTCTTATATATACTGTTTTTATTTCTTTCTCTTCTCTAATTGCTGTGGCTAATGCTTCCAGAACTGTATTGAACCGGAGTGGTGACAGTGGAAATCCTTGTCTTGTTCCTGATTTCATTGTGAAGGTTTTCAGTTTTTGACCATTTGATATAATGTTGGCTGTTGGGTTTTCATGGATAGCCTTTATCAAGTTGGGATAAAGACCATCTATTCCAGTTGCCTTCAGGGTTTTCATCATAAATGGGTGTTGAATTATATGAACTTTGGGTTTGTCTTGCTCTTCTTTTTCTAGAAGCTTAAAATACAGCATTAGGTTGTTTGAATCCAGTCTGTTTTTCTAGTATGGGCATTCACTGCTCTACATTTACCTCATAAAACTGCTTTCACTGTGTTCCACAGATTCCTGTATTTTGTATTAGCACTATCATTTAATTGTGAAAACTGTCTAATTTCTTCTTTAATTTCCTCTGTAACCCATTGGTTGTTCAGGAGAATTTTATTCAATTTCCATTCAACTATATCTTTGTGAAGTTCTTTCATTTTCCTTTGCTATTGATCTCGAGTTTGATTGTACTATGGTCTGATCATATACATGGGATAACTTCTACTCCTTTTCATTTACTTAAACATGTTCTATGAGCTACTATGTGGTTTATTTTGGAGAATGACCTGTGTGAAGCTGAAAAGAATGTATATTCTAATTTTGTGGGATGGAACACTCTGTAGATGTCTATTAAATTCATTTGTTCAAAATCTTGGTTGAATTATAGTCTTTCATTGTAGATTTTTTGTCTATTTGTGAATTTGTCTATTTGTCTATTTGATCTGTGTATTTTTGACAGTGGGGTATTGAGGTCCCCCACTAAAATGTATTAGTGATTATTTGGTTTTCCATGTCCCTTAATATTTGTTTTGTATAGTAGGGGGCATTAATATTTGGTGCATATATATTTATGATGGTCATCTCTTCCTCTTGGATTGTTCCCTTTACGAGTACATAGTGACCTTCTTTGTCTCTCTTAAATAGTTTTGGTTTGAAATTTACTTTTTATGCAAATAATATAGCTACCCCCACTTTTTCTGGGTTCCTGCCTCATGGAGAAATGTTTTCCATCTGTTTACTTTTAGTCTATGAGTTTCTTTTTGAACTAGGTGCATTTCTTATATACAGAATACTGTTAGATTTTGCTTCTTAATCCATTCTGCCAGTCTATTTCTTTTGATTGGTGACTTGAGGCCATTAACATTGGTGGTTACAAGTGATATCTATTGACCTATCATTGTTCTGTTGTTGTCCTTTGGTTGGCTCTTTTTAAATTTTCCTCTTTTTCCTTTAATTTCTTGTCTCGCCTGATGGATTTGCTCTGTTGATCCTCATGGAGCTTCATTGTCTTTTTGTAGAAATTTTTTTAGAATTGTGGGTAGGTCTGGTTTCTCAGGTGTTCTTTGCTGTGGTTGTATCTTATTTCCCCATCAACTTTGAAAGAGAGTTTTGCAGGAAACATCAGTTTAGGTTGGAGGTTGTTTTCTTTTTTTTTTT
>NW_022900947.1:50876664-50883424 GCF_012274545.1 Fukomys damarensis
AGTTGCGGCTCTCTGGGGGGACCCCGTCCCGCGGGGAATAGGAGGTGAGAGCCGCCTCTTATTCGTGGGTCATCAGAGGCCGATCCGATCTTGAATGTCTGTGAAGGAAATCTTTAAGAAGTTAGAGTACACGGCCCAAGTCTGGTTTCTCTTGTTTTCTTTTAGGGCTTGAAGTACATCATTCCATTCTCTCCTTGACTTGAGGGTTTGTGTTGAAAAGTATGCTGTGATTCTGATGGGCTTTCCTTTGAATGTGACTTATTTCTTTTCTCTAATTGCTTGTAGTAGTTAATTCTTCTGTTGAGTTTCTGGGATCTTGATTATGTCTAGGTGTAGATTT
Source organism: Fukomys damarensis (assembly GCF_012274545.1). Taxonomy (NCBI): domain Eukaryota; kingdom Metazoa; phylum Chordata; class Mammalia; order Rodentia; family Bathyergidae; genus Fukomys; species Fukomys damarensis. The sequence goes on from NW_022900947.1 coordinate 50,877,005, forward strand.
TTTTCTGTGTTCATGGCTGTATGGTGTCCTATAAGCCTCACTTATCTGTATGTCAAATTCCTTTGGTCTGTTTGGGAAGTTTTCTGTCATTACTTCTGTGAAAGTTTTTTTTTTTTATGTCACTTGCACTTTCTCCTGCTTTTTCATGGATACCTGTCAGTTTTATATTGTTGTTCTTTGTGTCATCTAGGAACTATTGGCTTGCTTTCTCATGTTCCATAATTTTTTTTGAGATCCCTCTTTTCATGGTCACTGACTACCATCCTGTCTTCTATCTCTGATATCCTATCTTTAGATTGACTCAGTCTGTTATGTATACTTTCAACAGAGTTTTCAATTGCTTGGATATCTGTTTGAATGTGTTTCATGAATTCTATTTCTTTTTGGAGTTAGGCATTCATGGTTTCCATTTCTTTCCTATGCTGAGCATTCATGGTTTCTATCATAGTCCTGAGCTCATGTATGTTTTTTATAGTCTGTTGCTGTTCTAGAGTCTCTATACATGTCTTTCATTCTGTTCATCATCTCTGTAGTTATCTCAGAAATTATTTGTGTTTTGAATTTTTCTAGAGCCTCATCTGTTTTGTTACTTATTGTGCTATCAGTTCACGATGTCCAGGTGGTTGATTATCAGACTTCTCCACCTCATTTCCTTTAGAATTTTCCTTTGATGAACAGGCACCCTTTATTTGTGCTTGTGCCTTGCTTGAGTCTGCCCCTGTCACTGTTCCTCTGCTGAGACCTGGAAGGGTAGGGCTGTGGTCCCAGGCAAGCTCCTTGGGGCTGTGCCACTCACCATTCCTCCGCTGAGGCCTCTGAAATTCTATTTTAATTGACAGAGTTTTTTTTTTTAACTTCTTGTAAGAAGGACAGAGATCCTCCCTGTAAGTAGTTGGAACTGCATTAAGTGATTCTTAACTCAGCAGAATACTGTCACATAGATATCAGCATTTTACTCAATGATGAGTTTGAATTCATTGATCTGGTATGCAGCCTGTACATTGAGGTTTTTGAAACATTCACAGATGAGTCAAACATGATCACCTGGTTTAGCATCACAAGCCTAGAAGACTGCTTTTCAGACTTTAGTGTGCTTGATATCACTTGGGAACCTTTTAAATTGCACAGTCTGATTCAACAGGAAAGAGGACTAAAATTCTGCATTTCTGCTTACCTTCTGGATGTCACTGATGCTACTGGATCATAATTTCATTACCAAAAATTTAGGTGATTTAGCCTACTTATTTCCACTAACTGTTAAAGGTAGGCCTAAAATTTGAAATATTTTAAAAATTAAATTGAAATGAAAGGGAAAAACATATCACTGAAGTTGCAAATGGCTAGAAAGAAATGAACCAAACTCTACAAAGAAGTACAATGAAAGCACAAGGCAGTCATGACATTTACATGGTGGCAATGTTGTTGTTGATCCTACTGTCTTTTTGAAATTACATGTTCAGTATTGTAGGAAAAAAATAAGCAATAATCAGATAAATGTTAAAAGACAATGTATACTGTAAGCAAAAAAAGATACAATATAAAATGAAAAAGTCAAATAAAACTTAACTTTGAACATTGTAGCTTTATATGTGAATTAGAAATATCATTGTAAAGTTGTGATTGAGAACTCAAACCTTCAACTGCAAGTAATTTGGTCTGCAGGTGTTCTGGAGGAGCAGAGGGGTTGGAGAGAGCACAGGTGGATGGGGAAAAAAGGATCAAGATAGATTATTTAAAGGTGGAAATTCACAATGGTACGTGTCATTATATTGTATACCTAAAATGTACCAATAAAATTAATAATGTAAAAAATGGTCAAACATTTTTAAGAAATTTTAATTCAATAACCAAGTGATGTCTTTCAATAAGAGTCATATATCACATCAAATGTCACATGGGCACCACTGGTTCCTCTCTCTCTCTCTCTTTCTCACTGACTCTCTTTCCCTATCTTTTTGCTTTGATATACAAGTGCTTTGAACTGCAAGTGGAATTAATTATTCTTGGAAACCAATATTCTACAGTCCATGAGATACATAAAATCAAAGGCATCACAGTAGCAATGAGCACTCCTTGAGTCCATATTTTCCTTCTAAAAACATCATTATATATTATAATTCCATACATAATAGCTTAGCTAAGGTTAATCCAGATTTGGAATAAAGATAATACCAAGTGAGTGTCCTCTGGTGATATGTCATAAAATATAATTTTTTGAATTTGTGAATTTTTATAATAATTTGTAAATTCAACACAAGTGTGATAATAAAAAGAAAAGTTATATGATAAATCAATAAACCCTTAAACAGAACAATTAAAGCAGTTTCCACAGTGATCCCATGGCTCCCTAGGAAGCTCTACTATTTTTCACACATTCTTTGCTGAATGGGAACCCAGTATCACATTTTCTTCTCACCTGTTGCCTTAAAGATGTAATAGACTTCTGATAGTAATGCAATCTAGCATTTAAAGGGTGATGGATTTGTTTTTCTGGTAGCAAGAAATAAACCTAGGAACATCTCACATATGTCCAGTCTCTCTTTATCATATATTTGTATGTGTATATTATATATTTACACACACACACACACACACACACACATACACACACCTATATACACTGGGTGTGAAACTCAGGGCCTTGGACTTGTGCGGCACACACATATACATACACTGGGTGTCGAACTCAGGAACTTGGACTTGTGAGGCAGGGGGCAAAACCACTGAGCTAAATCCCCATCTTGTTTATTTCGACAGGCTCTTGCTAAGTCACTAATTTGCCCACATTGCTCTTGAACTTTCTATCCTCCTGCCTCAGTTTCCCTTATTGCTGAGATTATAGATGTTTATCAACATGCCAAATGAGAATGATGGATTTTTAAAATGCCAACTATCTCCTCAAATAAGAAAACAGGAGGATAGGTTAATCAGTAATGTTTCAGACACATTATATGTAACTCTTGAAATATAGATTTGGGAGAATTTTTCTTTGAATATCCCAAGTTACAATTCACCCATGCCAATTTTGTTGTTCTGTTATTCCTCTGAATATACATTTCTATATGCACCATTTTCCTATGCAGAGTATTCTTAATTAATAATAATAATAATAATAATAATAATAATAATAAATATAGTCAGTTCAGAACATTGGTTGACAGTATTTTTCTAAGGATACTCATTCTATTTCTTTCAAGTTGTACAATACCCACAGGTAAATTATTGAAATCCTCCAACAATCTATTTGCAAATCCATAGAAATAAAGACTTTCAAGCTACTGCTTCGAAAAATGATGTATATATTGCTTCTGGTTCAATGACTTCCTTATAGCAATTTCTTAATAAATATCAAGGAGACCAAAAGGAGAACAACATAATTTATTACAAAACTAAACTTATTTCTAAACACTTTCTTATACATAGATATTTTAAAAATAAAGAATGATTTGGGAAGCTCCCATATCCACCTATTTCCATGTACATTTTAGGTAGTATACATGTGTCTGTAAGCATCAGCATCTTACATGTTACATATGATGTAAGTATACAGGTGATTCTGTGTGACTGCACTACATATGCTGTGTGGTACATGCATATATTTCATTGGAGGATATACCAAAACAGGTCACAGCTCTAAATTATAAAATCTATTATGGTATTTTTTATCTAACTGAACATAGGTGTATTTATTCATGGGTAGGACTAAGATTAATATAATGATTTGGAGGAACTAGAAACTCAGAGCTTTAAGTACCTATTCATTTTAATTGAATATATATTATTCAACATTATTAAATATTATTCAGATTTAACTAAATATGCATTATTTTGGGGCAAATATTCATTATATTTTGACCATTTAAAATTTTAATATTTTTGAGTTATGAGAGTCCCCTTTATAGTCTTCATATTATCCCCTTTTCAGACATACTATGTTTCCTGATAATCTGGGGATTGTTTTTACATTCTATTGATTGGGTCCTTCAATGTGAAAGTATTTGAAATTTCAGTATTGTCCAATATATCTGTTTTTTCTTTGATTATCTGTGATTTTGACATCATATTTAAGATTTGATTTCCAATTACAATGCCATAAAGACAATCCCTTAGTCTTTCTCTAAGAATTTGACATACTCTTTAGTTTTTTATCTATTCTGATTGTTGAAATGCAATATATAAGATAAAGGTCCAGTTCATTCATTGTCTTTTTTGGAGAGGTTGTTCTTAGGATTGAACCCGGGGCCTTGATCTTGGACGTTTAGCACATGCTTTAAGACTGAGTGGCAAGCCTACTTCCTGACATCATTGTTTATCATGAGGAAATCGAGCTCTTTTGACATTCTGCTGAAAGGGCTCTGCTGTCCATAATAATTTGATTTGGTATTCTAGTTGGAAACATTTGACCATATATGCAAAGGTTTTATTTCTGGGCTCATTATTTTATTCCACTAGCTTATATGTCTAAATTTATTAAAAATTATATTATTTTATTTATTGCAGTTTGGGGATGATATGTCTTTATTTTTCCCAGTACCAGAAATTGAACTCAGGATCTTGTGCTTGCCAGGCAAGCATGGCACCACTGGCACCTGTTTATTGTAGTTTTGTAACAAGATTTGAAATCAGAAATTGTGAATACTCCAACTTTATTCTCTTTAATGTTTAGTTTTGTTATTCAGGATCCTCTGAAATTCCATATGAATTTCAGGATGTATTTTTTTGTATTTCTTCTGAAAACACCACTGGGATTTTGATAAGTATTACACTGAATCTATAAGTGGTTGCCAAGGAATAAGGCTCTAACTCACCATCACTGAAAATTTCCCTCAGAGAAGTAAAATATAAATATTAAGCAGCATTACTAAAAATATACTATTAAGATAATCTTTTCTGTATTCTAATATATGCTATTAGCTTGACCCAGATGAGCCAAAACTAAACCTCTAGACTGTATTTTACTGCCTCTCTCCCTCTCCTTTCTCTTTTTCTCCACTCTATATTGCCACATCCATTTAAAGATGTTTTTTTACTGTACATTTTGATAAGTTTTTTGTTGTTGTTCTATTGTAGCACTAACTAGAGAGCCATTTTTTACAGTAACTGTTTATCTGTACTAAAGAAACATTAACCATCTTAACAACATCCATTTTTAGTGAAGTAAATCTTCATACACAATGTATTCCTAAAAGAAATCTGGTGTATAAAATGTTCACTAAAGATTTGATAGATAAATCTTGATCCTAAACATGAAGAGCACATTCATAATGTGTATGCAACTACTCTTAGCTTATTTGCGTGATTTTTATGCCCTTTTAGTATTTATTACATTTCTGACTTAGAATGAATTGCAAGAATTTGATACACTCATGATTAGGATAACAGGATTTTTAAGTACTACAAAATGTGATCAAAATGTGCAGATATTTTTTTGAATTAAAAAACTATAATAAAGACAATTTTTGTTAACCCCCTCAAAATAACTTTCCTAGATTTAACCACATTTATCCAATCATTCCTGCCACCTCTTGAAATAGTTATGGAAGTTCTCTTTTGTAAGTACAAAGTTCTCTTTTGTGTCATCAAGTGCTATAGGAAAAAAAAGGTAGGTTTGTAAAAACATCATGTTGTGTCCTCATCCACCTTACTCATTGCGCCTGGCATCACGTGACTTCTGAGTCTTTCTCAAAGTCAAAATGACCAGGGAAGGTGAACATTTTAAACAGATTCAGGACCCCAAGACAACACAACTAAAGACACTCATGAAAGAGGACTTCCAGAAAGTAAATGATTTTTCCCTTACTTAAATACTTTAAGTGCATGTAACATACTATATAACATTTCCAAGATAACTGAAATCTATTTTTAACATTGTATTGTAAACACTAATAATGTATAATGAAAATGTTTAGGTGTACAGTTTTGCAAAATTATCTATGTGTATGCACCTGTAAAATCATGACCAAGAAAATACATATAGCCACCATGCCTGCAAAGCTTATGTTTGCTGATGAGTATAGTTTCTCGTTTTTGGATGCTGCTCCTTCTTATGCCTAAAACCTTCCTTCAGCATTTCTTATAATACAATTTTGATACAGATTTTTTAGTATTTGTTTATCAGGATAAGATTCATCTTCCTGTTTTTTCTGGACATACAATTCTAAATTACCTAGTTTTGTTTTCTTCCTTAAAAATTAATTTTTGATTTTAGTTTTTTTATGAGACATCAGCTGTCATTCTTGTTTTCATTATTGAATGGATATGTCTATTTCCATGGACACTTTAAATTTTTTCTTTATCATTGGTTGTAAATTATTTGATTGTGATTGACCTATCAGTAGATTCATGTATTTTTGGTCAGGATTTGTTAAACATCTGTGACTATAAACATATTTTTAAACACTCTTGGGAATTATACATGAT
>NW_022900947.1:50883445-50893643 GCF_012274545.1 Fukomys damarensis
ATTCTTCATATTGTCTCCTCTTGGAAATACTTAAAGTTTATCAACACACCCTAATGATCTGCTCATTTTTTTTCTCCAGGATTTTTTTTTTTGAGATTTTATTTTTATTTTTTAAGCTGTTATTTTTTTTTCTTGTCCCTAAAATAAGTATGTGTTCAATTCTATCATCTGTGTGTATCTGCGTATGTGTGTGCTTTTCAAGCTATGTTGTTTGAACTATAGTAAATTGATAACTTTTAACATCTGCCCTGTTTCATCTAGGTTCTTATAATTTGTGATAGTGTTATAGCATTTCCATTAATTTTTGTCTACTAATTCTATATTTTTATATTTCTGGGTTGTTGCAATTAATTGATTCTTCACAATTTGGCAGTCATTTTCTTTCTCACTTGTAGATTTGGACATTTTAATTAAGTATTATCAAAATACAGCTAGGCTTTTACTGCTACCAAATTACAATTCTCTGTAGCCTCCCTGATATACCACCACGTGGAGAATTTTCACTCTCAAGTGTGGAATCCACCAATGTCCCCAGCCCTGTGAGCATTTGGGACACTGTTTTTTCTAGTTTTAGTGAATTTCCTTTAATGCTTGTGCTGCTCAGGGCAGCTGTCTCCTCACATCCCCAGAGATCTGCTCCATGCTCGGTGAGACTTGAAATCATGGAGAGTGAGTACTAAGACCTATGTTTCATGGATTTTTTTCCTCTCCATACATACCTATGATGGGATTTAACTCATAAACTAGATAACATAGGACATTAATGATAACTAATAACAAAAATAATTATAACACTACACTATAATAAAAAGATGTATAACAATTATGAATTATTTATTTTTAGAATTTTCTATTTGCCATTTTTGGACCACAATTGACTGAAGGTAAATAAAGCTGTGACGTGAAATGCATATAAGCAGAAACTACTCTATTTTACAAAAGGCTCAAAATTTACCTTCTAAACACCCGCTCTCCCTCCTTCACCTTCCTCCTCTCTCTCTCTCTCTCTCTCTCTCTCTCTCTCTCTCTCAAGACTCCAGTTTTGTGTCATCAATTACTAAACTCCTTCTAGGTTCCCTTGCAGTGCAACTGGCTACAAGATCTATTTTAGTGTTGAACTGAGAAAATTGCAGGGCCTATATCTCACTCATTTGTCTTCTTTTAGATTTCACTGTGTATCATTACCTGATGTCCATTTTCTTAAGAAAATCACTTTAAGTGCTTTGCTCACATTGTTAAGAATTTCAGATGGAGTATGAAATCCAGTGTCTGTTACTCTTACCCATTGGCTGGTACTTTGCACTTTTGCATTTTACAGCTGTTTATATTGAATCACCTGAATTTTGTCTACCACATTTCTTACTGCTTTAGAAAAAATGAACTGTTTAAAAAAGGTGGAAGCACCCTAGTTTATTAGGTAAATACGATTTATTATATTGAAGCAATGTATGTTTAGTTAATACAATTAAATGGAAAGCAATAGGGCAAATAATCTGAAAGTTATATAAAGAAAGGACAATAGAGAGTAGAATATGTTCTTTTTTCTACATTAAATATATGCATTCACAACTCAAAACTGAGAAATTCACATTTTACTGTACCACATTATAAGAGAAACTGCCAAATATTATGGGGTGCAATACACATATTTGTTTCTAATTTAATCTTATTTCATAAGGAAGCTAATTATAATACTCAAATATTCTTTTTTGAGCATTAGTAGTGTATAGTTAGTCTGCTGTTTAATGTTGAGATGCTATAATCCTTACAAAGATTCTTGAGCAATGTATTGACATGCACAATCTAGGAAATCAATGGAATTTAACTTTTGAGAGTTTGGAGCGATAACCATGTTATATAACACAGAGAGTGCTCTTTTTATTTTTTATTTTTTGTAATTTTAATTTTTTTTTTTGGTATTTTGAGACAGGGTCTCACTATGTAGTTGAGACTGACCTGGAAATCACTATATAGCCCAGGCTGGTCTCAAACTCACAGCAATCCTCCTGCCTCAGCCTCCCAAGTGCTGGGATTACAGGCATGCACCACCATGCCTGGTAAAGAGGGTGCTCTCTTTTATAAATTGGATTATAACTATTATTTTAATATTTATGGTACTTCAGTGTTATGTTTATTACATTGCTGATCATTTCTTTCTATATTTTTCCAGAGTGAGAAAAGAGAGCCATATAAATTTATAACCTAAACGATATACAACTCCCCCACTCACCCACATACAAAATACCCTTATCAAATGTCCTTATAGTTTCAAGAGACAGGCTTCCTAATTTTGGATATTAACATATCAATATTGTTTATTTCTTTGAAAGGTTTAAATGTTAGAAGCTTGTTTCCATTATTTCTAAATAAAATATCTTTTGTTCTGAATGCCTTGTTAAGGACGCAGTATTTCAGCTTCTAACTAGTGGAGTTGCTGTCATTAGTTGAAAGCCCTTTGAACTGACAATTTCTGGTGCACTCACATTGTAAACACTGAAACTAGTGGTAATATCCATGCTTAACTACATGGAGAACAAAGAGGAATTCATAATAAGATTTCCTTTGTATAATATTTGAAGAGTGGAGAAAAAATACTGTATTGACAAAGAGATTTAGGGCATGTATATATACTCATGTGTTATAAGGCAAATCCAGTAGGAGTTATTACATTTATGCAAACAAAAGTCTTATTTAGAAGAAATTTATTTAAAAACAATTACAAATTAGGAATGGAAAACATATTGTCTTATTTTTAGCAATAAGATCCTTATGAATGAAATGTGTTACTAAATACAAGTAGTAAATAGCAAGGTTTATGTGCAAATCTTGAATTTCTTGGTAATTTTTTCTGTAAACTTCATATTTTTTTCACTTTGTAAAGCCTTGATATCACATTTAGGTTTTTGACTTATGCTAGTGTTACATATTGCGCTATGAATTATTATGGAAAGTAATCAATTTTGGATAACTGAAACATATCTTTCACTGCACAACTTGTAGCTTTCACATGTGAGCAATAAAACATATTTCTATGCTCAGTGCATGTCAATATATGTTTAATCGTTTTATTGTACTATGCCTTTGCATCCCAAAAAGATGGGCTAGTGCTATGCTGTATATGTTACCATATATACTTAAAAGGTTACAAATGCTAAATCTAGCATATAAGAGGAAATTCAACTCCTGAGTACTGTCCCAGGCAGGAAAAATGTGCTCCTGAACAGTGACCATCTGTCAAATGAAACTGTACTAAAGTAGTGTGTGGTAGCCCCATGATAGCTTCTCATTTACTGAAATTGAGCTGGGAACGTGGTGTGCATTTCACATAAGAAAGGGCCTCAATATGACCACAGAGAGATACAGAAGAGGAGAAACACACCCTGCTTGCTGATCCACTGCTTGTGTTGTCCTCCTTATTCTATCAATATATTTAATGAGAAAAAAAGTGTGTGTGGGTGGGGGGAGAAACCCTACAAGTGACTGTGATGTACATGAACACAATTATCTCATTTACATACATGTTCTGCTGAAGTATTGTATATGTGACATGCTGGAAGAAACAGCCGAAAGTCACGTTCAGTATAATACATGCAATCAATTCCAGAAGGTAGGAAATTCTGTGAAACTGATAAGACCATACCAAGATCCCTCTCATTTCAGTGGTGCAATATATAGGCTCATTTTTACCACTTCATCTTTCTCTTCAGCTCTATCAGCTGAATGATTTAGATGAATTCTGTGCCCTCTGTATGCCAAATCTATTTTGGTCTCCCTGTTATTTAACATTGGCATCCTGCAGAGAAAGTATTTGAAGTCTCGATGCTTTTTCTATTTATATATAGAATTGTTTTGTTTCTCTCTCATCCAAACGCAGAGAGGGCTTAATAATTTTCTTCTTCCTAAATTAGTGTTACATAATGCAGTTATCAAAAATAGGTATAGGCCAAGCCAACCAGAAATCAATTAAAAACAAATGATTTGATGTTACTCTCTCTTATAACAGATCTCAATGCATGCCCTATGCATTTATCATAGAGTCTCAGTGTTTTGTCTTATGTACTGGCTCTTATTTAGAATTCATGGCTCTGGCTTTATTGCCAGGAGTTTTATGACAAAAAGATTAAATATTATTTAGTTTCATTTTTTTGACATTATATTTTGACACCTGCACATGCAAAGCCCACGCTTTCTCTGGTACTTTAGTTGAATCACTGACATTTCCTTCAAGAGTATCTTCCTTGGGCTTTTGTAGTATTTTCCATTTATTCAGAGTGTTAATTTTTATATTTAATACTCATTCTAAAAGGTATGTTTAGTTATTCTTCATACAAAATATGTATCGCTTTATTTTTTTCCTCCACAGTTCAGCACTGATGATAAATGAGTTGTCACCACTCTATGAAGCACAGATTATTCCTCAGGAAATATCCAAAAGTCCCTGATATAACTTAAATCTACATATCTACCTCAATCTGTTATCATTTCTGGAACAATGTGGACAATCAAGGGATGCTTCACAGATTAATAAACTAACAAAGACGAATGCGGAAGCGAAAAACCAAAGAAGCCGAATCTTGACCCAAATAAGGGACAAGTAAATATAAATATAAATTTATTTATATAAATTGTTCTCATTGTCTACATTCCTTGTAGACAGTTGTAAGACACAATTTTTATGTGGTTTCTTGGAGTATTTATATCATCACTGTAGAAGGGAAATGCTTCCCTGGGAGGAGGAAGTCAGGTTTCCATTGGTGACTGGTGCAGGCATTACATGAATGGAGATATTACTCTGCTTGCTTACTCTGGAATTCCTTTCACCAATGAGAAGGTTTGTTACCTAGTCTCTTGGTTCTGACTTCTGTCAAGTTAAGTGTTTGACAGAAAGGGATGTCAGCAGAGATGAGGCTTGTATAAGCTCTGAAAACACACCTTTCCACCCTGTCCTTTGTCTTTCAATTTCAGGATGGTCACAGTAATAAAATAATGTGCTGTGAATGAGGCACAAATGGCCAAGGAAAACCAGTAATTCCAGTGTACTGAGATCTAGAAATATGAGGGATTTAAATTAAGATCAAGCTTGGTATGGTAGCACATGCCTGTAGTCCTAGTATTCAGGACTGATGCAGAAAGATCACCTTGAGTTGCTCTAATGCAGCCTGGGCTATACATAATTATTTCAAGACCAGCCTGAACTGCATAGCCAGGCCCTATCTCAGAAAGCCTATAACTAACTAACTAATTGTCAAAGGGCTCACCTATCCTAAATGCTGAACCATAGGGCCGTGAGATAAATAAGTGCTCACTGATTTATGCCAGAAGATTTTGGGATGATTTGCTGTATGCCATGTAGAAGTGGTAACTGATGAGAAATCACTTCCAAAAGTGGAGTGCTAACATAACAGAGATCTAAACCATGCGGCTTTGGTTTGGGGAAGAGGTATCAGTAGGAAAGATCATTAACAGACACTTAAACAGTAGTGAAGAAACTGAACAGAAATAAGGAAAAAATAATCCCAAACTCCAAAAGGAATCTGTAAAGAAAAGAGGCACCTGTATTACTAGGTCATCTGGGGAAAATGTTGCTTCAGTAATTGGAGGACTACAGGTTCAAGCCCAGCCTGGGCAACTTAGTGACTCAGCAAAGCCAACTCTAAAAAAAAAAAAAAAAAAATTGGGCTGGGGATTTAGCTCAGTGGTTCCACTGCCTGCCTTGTAAGAGCAAGGTCCTGAGTTCAACCCCTGGCACCAAAAATATTAAATAAATAAAAAATAAAACATTTAAAAATTGAGTAACAACAACAGAAAAGCTGCCTTAGGTAAGCTATTCCATATTTTAAGATTTTTGATTTAAGAGGATGAGGTATCTATGCAAAATAATAAAAGCAGATACTAATTTATTGTATCTGTTTCTGAAGACTGGATAAATCTCAAACCAGAGGCAGAAGTAGGAGACCCTTTGTTAATACTGCTCAGTGGATGAAGTGGAACCTCACCAACATCCTCAGGTGACAAAAGTGATTCTAGTTATCTCCAAACAAGACTTTCACAAGTCTGAGGTGTAAGCCAGCCTCTAATATTACAGCTATCAAAAACTAATGTTTGTATGACTTTGGGAGCAGAGAGTCAACTGTATAGTCAGATTCACAGAAAACCTATGAAGTTTAAAGGGACACTGATGCTATCACGAAAAAACTATTCAAATTGTAATATTACATCTGAAATTTCCACTCCATTATAAAGTAGAATTAGAAACTTACTTTTACACCAAATCTTACTTGTGAAGATCTTACTTATATAGAAGTCTTGTAACTTCTATCATGGTAAGCCTACTTTCCATTAAGAGTCAGATAGTAAATATTTTAGCTTTTGCAGTGTCTAAGTTTTCAGTCATCTCTTTTCAACCCTACTGTTGTTCCAACCTGGGTTCAGAGGAGACATGGGGGAAAAGGCAAGGTTATATTCTAACAAAAAGTTTCTAATGGCCGTGGGTCACACATTATCACATCCTAATTTATGCCAAAATATATCATTTGAGAATAAAACCTCGATACTCTACTGTCACAAATAAACATATATTCTAGATGAAAACTCAACAACAAAATGCTAGAACTGAGCTAAGCTTTTGAGCGAATGGACTTAATAGACATCTACAGTATATTCTACCCCCAAAATCAGAATATACATTCTTTTCAGCTGCACATGGGTCATTCTCCAAAATAGACCACATAGTAGCTCACAGAACATGTTTAAATAAATGCAAAGGAGTTGAAGTTATCCCATGTATATTATCAGACCATAGTTCAATTAAACTGGAGATCAATAGCCTAAGAAACTGCGAAAACTTCACAAATTGAGTAACACTTCCCTAAACTGCCAATGTGTTATAGAGGAAATTAAAGAAGAATTCAAGTAGGAAAACAAGCTATCTCTCAAAAGTGATTCTTTTTTATTTAAATTGAATTTATTGGTACATTCTAGGTATACAGTACAGTTACATTTATTGTTGGGATCTTGTACCTTTACATGGCAGGTCTCGGTTCTCATTTTTTTCCCCTTATCCCTGCCCTCCCTTCACCCCCTCCTACCCTCCCCACCTACAAATGCTTTAATTCCATTTTTACATTTTCTCATATTACTATAACATTCTATCATTAGTATTGTGGTTACAGACTTCATTAAAATATTATGTGTTATTAACTCGAATTTTTTAATATAACCATGGAATTTAAAGTTTTCTGAGTTTTCATTGTATTTAAGTTTGAAAAATATAAAGATGGATTATGATATATATTTTTGACTAGTTATATGAGTTTAGATTATAAGTATATTTTACATATAGAAACTTTGATTTATAATTTTTATCAATCCATTTTTAGTTTCATTTAAAATCTTTCTATTCTTCATTTGGGTAAAACTAAGAAAAACTGAGTATTTCTCAGCAACCTTTAACTGGCTATCTATCTATCTATCTATATATATATATATATACTCCACAGCTGACTATTTCTCCTCTATTTAGTTTCCTCCAATCCATACTAATATAATTATTTAATCAAATAATTTAACATTACTTGAGGTTATGCATTTTACATTGTTTTTGAAAATACAGATACATGACTAGAGCTCACAAGGATTACAATTATCCAGCAGAGGTCCATTTTAGAATACGCACACACACACACACACACACACACACACACACACACACACACACACACACACATATATATATATAAGTTCATGTTTAATAAAAATAAAATAGGAACCAGATTTTTTACGGCCAACAAAGGAAAGCTCTTCTAAGTAAATTACTTTGCTGCCTAAACCTGAAGACTGAGCAGGCATTAGTCAGTGATAGAGTTATGTGTACATCATTTCAAGCAGAATAAAGACTTTAGATGCAAAGAACACATGGGAAATAAAACCTAGAATGCTTGGTGATGATAATGAACCCACTGAGTAAGGCAGTAAGTTTAAATAGCAGTGAGGACACTGGGGCCTTGATATGTTCTAAGAGTTTCAAATTTAAACCAATGAGTAAGGGGTGTCTACCAGTAGGCTTTAAACAGAGAAGGAGCACAATTAGTTCCTTATTAAAAGGTTTCAGGAATTTTTGTTAAAAAGTATCCAAAGTAAAAATTAAGAGATTCCTATTACCTAGAAAAAGGAAAATGTTGGTGCTTATTCTGTTAACGCTAAAGAAAGTGAGGAATTTTTTAAAAATGTGTACATGATACAATTAAGCAGAATGTGTGGCTTGATCAAACAGTGAGTGATAAGAAATTAGGTGTTGGCCAGGACAACTTTCAGATTGGTGATATGAACAACGCACCTAATGTAATCTTACCACAAAGGAAAAACTTTAAATTTACTGTCCTAAAGCAAAAGCCATTCCCTTTCTTATAAGTGTGAAGTGAAGTAGCTTCCCTATCTAGATCTTCCTTTTGAACTGTGACAGTGTATTATAAAAATAAACTACATATTTTGGTTTTGGTTCCCATTTCCTGGCCCAGAACTCCTGAACCTTTATAATTTCCCAAATGATAGAGGTGCTTGGAGAATCTTTGCCATAACATATAGTCTTAGTTACAGGTTCTTGACAGCAGAGCTTCTAGGACCCTTAGTATTTCCAATATGATGCAAGTGTCTGGAGGCATCTTTTGTATGCTAATGAGATGGCTGGTGGACGGGGAACTCTAGGTAGATTCAGGATGTGGGCTGGTCCCCAAAAATGAAGGTATGTGGACAGGTGTGAAACTTTTGAGCCCATCTCTGGATCTTTGGCTAGGGGAGAGGTGAAAGAGATTAAGTGAATTGCTATTGGTCAATGATTTAATCAATGATATCCACATGATGGACCTTCCCCAGAACTCTAAGTGGTGTGGTTTGGAGAGCTGCTTTAGAGAAGACTAGCACCATGAAATAGAAACTCCTATGTTTGTCTGGAGTCATTCTACATAATTCTGGGGAAAGATCATTTCACAATTAAATTATGCCTAGTTTTCCTGCCTACAGGCTGGCTCTGACCCACCAAAACATAACTGCATTTGCGCCTCTGGTCACATCTGAGATCTCAATGGTTCTGTGATTCTGTGACTCCCAAGGGCAAGATTGTATCAGCTGAAGACATCCTGATTCCCTGAGAACCAAGCAGTAAGCGAAAGGTTTCACCTGTGGAGGGACAAATTCCTTATCAGCTTAACTCATCCCACCTACTGATGTAAGAACAGCTTTGCGAATCTTACTATCCTCATCAATTTAAACTCCTCATCAACATAGGATCCTCACAGTCATAGGATTACTGCCAATCTCCCAGACATCTGATCCCTCTTGTGGCTCTAAAATCCTCATCCATCTAGGTTGATCACCACCCTCTGAGTTATCCGTAACTCCCTACAAACCCAATAGACAGTGGGAAGCTCAAGGTGACTTTGTCTTTGCTTCCCAGAGCCACAGTGATTGGGCCAGAACCCAGCTTCTCTTCTGAGGCTCATTTCCTGTTTAATTCTTTAATTCTTTAATTCCTGGCTCACAGGAGACCAGGACACATTGCAGGAGTTCTGGTAATGTTCCCTTTCCCTTTTCCCTAAATGTATTCAGGACTCTACCTTATATACTTCTTTGTCTGGTTATTCTTTTGGATCTTTAGCATATCTTTTATAATTGATTAGTAATAGTAAGCAAAGTGTCTTTCCTGAGTTCTCTGAATCCTACCAATCCATGGAATCTGATGAAGGAGATTTGAGAATCTCTTATCTAACAGAGGTGAAAGAAGCTTAGAGATGAAGTCCAAGGGAGGTCTGATAGTAACTCCAGGTTAGAGTAACTATAGAATATAATCAAATTATTTGGTGTCTAGTCTCTGTTTGGAAAATTAGAGAAGGGTGTTATGAAAACCACCTCACACATTTGGCATTAGAAGTTTTCTGTCAGTAGGAACATAGCACAGCACGTACACAGTCTCCCTTTAACAGGAATGAGTCATGGTTTCTTTGGGTCTGTAGCAGTGTCACTGTAATACTCATCAGCTTTCCATGGGATCCTGTGCTCAGTTGGGGACAGGGCCTGAATCAAGAGTCTCAAATTAAGTTCTCCATGTGTCCATTAGCTCATGCTCAGGCCTAGCAGTGGAAGCTGTTAACAAAGATCATTTTCTATAATTCTTCCATGCTTTTGTGATATTTTAATGAAACAA
>NW_022900947.1:50893797-50908847 GCF_012274545.1 Fukomys damarensis
TATATATATATGTAAATATTTTCTTTTCTTTTTTGAGACAAACCATGAAAACCATGAATTGTGATGCTATGGGTCACTATATATGTGGGAAATGGGAGGAAAGAAAAGCATTAAAGTACTTACAAACATAAGCTTACTTTCTATGGTATAAATAGTCTGTTAAAGTTATTTTATAATGAATATGGAATGCTGAGTAATTCACGTTGGTGAATAAAGTGCTAAAAAATTCTGCAATAATGTTTATCATGAACTCTAAGGTAATGCTTTTAAAATCATTAACAGTAGTAATTCTTCATATATGAAAAATGAAATGACAGTAGTATTCTTAGAAATGCTAATTTTTATGTTAAAATAAGTTAGAAAAGATTTTTTAAGCCTTTTTGTGCCAAAGGAATAACTCATTTATTTGCAATTGTACATATTTGCTAATGCCTTCTGGGATGATTATAACAATCACTTACTGAGCCCTTATTAAGCACTGCCTAAGTATTTTACATATATTGACTTTTACAGTACAGTAAATTATGAAATTGGCATGTTTGGTATCTTCACTGGACATACAGGATGCTGACATTCTGAGAGAGGGAGACTATTTTTTTTTTTTTTGGTATTGGGGATCAAACTTGGGTCCTTGAGCTTGTACTGCAGGCAGCAGAACCACTGAACTAAATTCCCGCCCCTAAGGGAGCCTAATTTTTCAGAGGACATGGAGCCAGTAACTGGAAAATCCTGAATTAGAGTCTGGGAAACCTGGGCCAAGCTTTGCATCTCTCCATCAGAGTACATGAAAAGGAAATCAGTCCTCATAGTCATAATCAAGATCGACTTTTCACTTTTTAAAAATATAACACTAGATTCTGCCCCCAATAAGGCAGGACTCACGAATTCTATAAATACTCTCTGGAAATTGCTGTAGAATAAGTTCCCTACTGTACTTGTGTACCAATTTGACTTAACTGTTTTCTCTAGATGTTTTCTTCTCATGTTTAGTAGTTCATTCCCCCTTTGGCAAATGACTTTCTCAAACTATGTGCTGCCCTTCCCTAGTTATGCCTGTTTCAGTGGTTCCTTAGAAGAACTCACAGAATTCATGCACACTGCACTACTCATATTATGGCTTATTAGCATGAAACAATACAGATTCAAGTCAGCTGAGGAGAAAATGTGTAGAGAATAGAATCCAGAGACAAGACTTAGGTGCCCAGATCTTCTCTCTCCTTAGACAACTTTTAATCCTGCAGACAATGATTTGTGTTTTCAGGTACTGAGTGCTGCCATCCAGGGAAGCTCACCTGAGACATGACGTCCTGGACTTTTATCGGGGCTGCTCACATGGACCATAAGCTTCCCTGTAGCTGACCTCAGTCAGTCTTCAACCCCTGCAGATACTGATACATCAAAGGGATACAGCATCACTCAGAATCAGCACGTATTCGGGCTCCCTTCTGGGGTGACCAAAAGCTCAGGTGGTACAAAACACTTTTACTGAGCAAGATATTCCTAGGGCTTAAAGGTTATCTCCTAGTATCCAGTCATTTTATTTGAAATTTCTGAGATTTGAACAGGAAAACTTACTGAGTGAACCACTTCATCACACAGAATATCAACTTCATTCTTCTCTACGTGCTTAACTCCTTAGATACATTCAACTTTTCCTATCTACTAGGGTTCTACAATAAATGAGAGATCTGTAGGACAATTCAACGAGTATAATTTTATTATGTTTTTATTTTTATGGCTGGAAAAATAAGAAAAATAAGAAAAATAAGAATGTTGGAGTTTTCAAAATATTAAGAAAATGAATAACAAGATGATTTTTATAAATTGAATAACATTTTCAAAACTGCTGTATATTTATGCTCACGCCCCATAATTTAATAGTAAAAATTATTATGTCATTAATTACCTTTAATTTGTCTTGTTTTTTCAAAAATGATATGTTTGGAAAAAAGTTGTGCACATAATTATCTTTTTGTCTTTACATAACGAGGCAGTTGCCGTGATGGTAATTTATTTTTTGCAGTAAAACACAACACATAAAATATAGCATTTAACTATTTTAGATCAATAATTCAGCCGCCTCGAGTACATTTGTATTCCTGCGCAGGTTTTGCTTCTGTCTATGTAGAGAACTTTTCTGTCTTTCCAGACTCAATTCTGTATTCATTACATAGTCATCCATTTCCTGAGTGTAAATAAATAACTAAATAATATAATAAAATTTGAGAACTGTATTGATAAAATATATTGCCCCCCCCAAATCAGTAAGTATCCAGACAACCATGGACTTTATGAAGGTAACAGAGAGGAAAAGATTCCTCTAAACTTTTAAGAATCAACAGAACTATAAGTAGATGTCTAGCCATTTTTTTGTTACGAGCAAAACAAAATACTGTAAAAATGTATTTATATTCATGCACAGATATGTGCACATGCAGTCTCAGTAGATACACAAATGCACACCTATATATTATACTATCTTTAAGCACACTTGCTAGGAAGACCTCCTAGAAGACATTTACCATTAAATGAAGATACAGCAAATGAATCTGGGAAACCCATCCTTACAAAAGTGGAGGTAGAACTTGGGGGATGACAGCTCAGAAACTAACCACCTAAATTCAGAAAGGTAATGGGCAAGGAAAGGGCTTTGAGAGAGAATGGATATGATGGTGGGTAAGTTTACACACATTGCAGTGTGATCACAGTTCTCTTGCAGCAAGTAAGAGAATGCGATATTAACTTTGGTCTCACACAGTAGCTTATGAGCAAAACATTTTCTTCAGGGGTGGAACGTGGACTGCAGCACATCAAATGGTAAATAGCAGATAACATGGTGCACACTACTATTGGCACAGCCCAGTGTGACCTGGAGAAGACCAAAGGCTGGAGCTTGAGCCAGTGGTGTGAAGAGGGAGGTGACTGAGAATATGGTGTGGGTGTGATAGCTTTTAATTCCCAAAAATTATTTACAAGGGAAAAGGAGAAGGTAGGTATGATTAATGCTTAGAAGAAGGGATGAAGTACCAGAATTAACAGACAAGAACAGCTAACTGTAAACATTTTTGAATAAGAATATTTGGTAATAGGAATCTTGGAAACAAAATGCTGTTTCTATTTAATCCTTGTAGAATTACTGGACATTTTAAAATATGTCCTTGGAGCCAGGCGAGGTGATGCACACCTGTAATCCCAGCACTCAGAAGGCTGAGGCAGGAGAGTCGCTGTTGAGTATGAAACCAGCCTGGGCTACATTGTGAGTTCCAGGTCAGTCTCAACTACATAGTGGGACCCTGTCTCAAAAAAAAAAAACAAAACAAAACAAAACAAAACAAAACAAAAACAAAAACAAAAAACAAATAAACAAATAAACAAAATATGTCCTTGGTTTGTTTTGATAAAAGTAACAATTTAATTTAATTTGGCATTAATACCCCATCATATTCTGTTGACTTGCAAAATCTGAAAACAGATTTTCTTGTTCTAGTGAGTTTGCCCACTAAACTCACCCTGCTTTTGTTAATTACTATTTAAATATGCCTTTTAACACTAAATAAAGTCAGTGATAGCAGCTGGTCAAGGTTTTATAGAAAATGAATCACAGAATATTATTTCACAATACATGTCTACATGAATTTAAATGATTTATACATTTCTCTGTGTATTGTAGTTTTAAAACATTTTAGTTTTCCATCAATCAAAATATGGTCATTTTTGTCTCATTTATTGTTTCAATACTTAATATTACTTAGGTAATCCCTTCTTCAATATTTAGAAGAAAAGAAAATCCTAAAATAACAAAGATTGATGTATTTCAGAAGAAAGTTATTGTACTTTCCAGAGTGACATTTCTTAATGTAGTCACTTTTTATTTTGTAGCAAACATGTTTATTTTATGGAGTCCTTCATATTTACATTGTATCAATTATTTTTCAAAACAATTCGTCTTTTATATGTACTGATTCTAGTATATTCACCCTCCCATGGTAAGATTTTAAAGAAGATAAATGGTAAAGGAAAATAAAGTGTGTGTGTGTAAGAGAGAGAGAGAGAGAGAGAGAGAGAGAGAGAGAGAGAGAGAGAGAATGTACTTTTCTCATTTTACAAACTTTTGGTACCTAATAATCATAGAACTATTTATAATACTTGTTATAGACACCAATATAAAACCAATCACTTATTGCCTCAAGGATTTTTTTTTTGGTAATCTTGTATTAACATACAGTTGAAGGGAGAAACATCACTACAGTTAAGTATTGCAAAATATTATTATGGAACTGTTAGAACTATCTTAACCTTTCTACTGAATGTTTATTATTATTATTATTATTATTGGTACTTGGGATTGAATTTAAGTCCTTGCTCTTGCGAGGCAGGCACCAGAACCACTGAGCTAAATCCCCAGCCCTGATTATGATTTCTTATTTTGATTACTTTGATAGGAAAAGAGAGTGATAGATACATTGTATTTTTAACCTCATATTTTTCAAACTAATCCCTGTTTCTCTGTTGTTGAACTGACAATAAAAAATCTATTTTATGTGTTTACTAAACTTTGTATTTAAGCAATGTATAAATTTGTTATAAGGAAAAACTCACAGTTGTAAGTAAACCTACATTTCTAAGAATAAATTTGCCAGTGGAACAAAATCCATATTTCTGCTGTATTGATCTTTAGCTATGTGTAACTGTGGTGTAGAAATTTCCTGCTATCAGCAATTCTGGATAAAACAATGAAGATTTTGAATATGAATCAGCAGGTTGTGGGGGCTATGATGCATATTCTATAGCCAGGGAAGTCATTTTTAGGATTTAATTTAACTCTGTAGATTTTCCCAAAGAAAGAACTTTTTGATAGGGACCCAACATAGCCATGTCATGGTACTGGAAACTTGCTAAATGGAATGTATGGCCAATAACATGCATCTTTAGCGGAAAGCACTGGATAGAAAGGACTTTCTGCCTTCAAGAAATTTGGGAGAGATGGCTGCTATTATTCCTCCTTGGATTCTCTTAAAGTGCCCATTGGTCAATTCTAGTTTTAATGGGTAATCTGATAACTGAAATCTGTTTTTGTCCCCCTTCCCTGATTTTTTCTAATTAGTTCAACTTTTAACTTTTCTAGTTAGTTCAAACTTTTCAGAGCAACTTTTTCATTTCATAACATCTGAGTATCCCAATCTTGGAAATTTGGGTAATTTGTAGCATTATATTTTTAAATGAGTATGAGAAGATTGGAAAAAAACTAAATTGCAATTATAGTTGGCTTATTAATTTGCATAGACTATGGTGTAAAAGTTTTGGAACTCAGAGTAATTCAATGTGAGAACATCTGGATCACATATTGGCAAATAGTTGCTTAAGTTTAATTTTACTAAAGAACATTAATATTAAGAATCTCAAACAGTAAGGGTGAGCCAAGGACAAAAATTTCTGTGGGCTGATGACTATAAAATTAAGGTGCCTTTTCCAAAATAAATTGTGGCATCTGTGTGTATCAATGGCTGAGAAATCAATACCTGTTACAATTCTCAATGGTAAAGAAGGATTTGTTATATTCATCTGTCAATACATATTATACAATCTTCAGTCCTGGGACTGCTTCCTAACATGATGGAGGTTCAGTTCTGTATCTGCATTTTGGAATTAGTCCCAGCATGGCACAAAACAATCCTTACAATTCATGGGTAAGAAGCAAATAAATGTAGATAGAATAGACATTTCTGGATTAAAAATATGCATTTATTTTCTCTAATTATGGGAAAAATAAACATCCAAGATTTCATGATCACTTGTTTCTTGAATTTTTTTTTCCCATTAAATTTCACTGAGTGGCATGGGTGAGCAATGGTACCTGCCACTGCAGAGATTTTCCAATTCCCACAGCTGTCAGTAAAGGCGACAGTAATGTGTCGTGAAAGAGTGATTAATAGGTTTTGACAATATCATTGCATTGCATATTAAATCAGATTATACATCTGTTAGAAATGGTTCGCTGTTAACATCTGCAGTGAAACATTCACAATTGATATTCAGATCATTGCCTCAGCAGAAGCATGTAACTACTACGTACATCACTCCTACTGTTGACAAGTTAAAACTGTGTGCCAGAAACAGATCAGTCGTGACATTTCCTTAATTCATTTAATGATTTTTTTCCTAAACTATCCTGAAATTTTATCTGTGCCTAAATGTTTGTTCATCAACAAGGAAGAAGAGAAATTACTATATAGTGCAATCTCAAGAAATATTTGCTCAGTGGATCAGTGCCTTCCTAAATTTGTTACTGCTTGGTTATAACTTCAAAAACATATTCAACTGCTAGGTGCTAGCTTCAGAAGAGAGACGCTATGAAACAGGCTTTCAGATGATAAATTTTAACAAGACAACTCATATTTTCATATGAGTATTAAAAATGTTGAAAAACATAAATGAGTTCATTTGCCAAACTAAGTTATAAAATTCAGTCTTAATTTCTTAGTATTTTTTCATTTCCCATGTGTAGTTGGAAAACATTCCTTGTATACAAGATATCATTTCCATTCTAGTATTTTTTTCATCTTTTTCTGAAGAGAAAACTTGCTATGAGCAAATGCTCTCCTCCATCTACCATAACTTTGTCTCCAGCATCCTACAAAGAAGCAAGTGACATAATCTTTCTTTGTCCTATTATTAATAATATTATTATGTTAATATTATTAATAATATTATGGCTAATCTGGAGTCTGTTTGAACTGACTGGCAACAAAACTTGCTTTGCCACGGTTATCAGTGACATCAAACTACAGACCAGAAGGACCACTTTCTAGTTCTTGTCTCACTGGATCCCACTCTACCATTTGGCAGTGATCTCCTTTGATTCTCAAGACCCTGTTCATATTTTTCCTCTGTGATCTGTGCATGACTCATTTTATTTCAGACTTTCTGGACATTTCTCTTTCCTGCTAAAATACTCAAGTATTTTCATTGATAATTTTTTTCTATCATAAATATAACTATGATGAAATTGCTACACAGTTTGATGTGGGCGTGACTTTTTGTGTTGGACAGCTATGTAGCATTGGACTTGCTTGATCATGGGAACTATATATTTCATTAATTTTAAGGAATAAACTAATGTTTTGAACAATTGTTCAATTTTAGTATCTGCCACAAAGCATGAAATGTTCTACAATTCCACAATCTCACTTTAGTGTTTATAATCATTAAGACTTAATTACAATCTTCATAGGTGACAAGTAGTTGGTAGCTCGTTTTTATTTTCTTTTATAATATAAATATCTTAAGGTATAGCTTTTCCTGTTAGCCTTTGTTCACAGAAACCTCAAAATTTGAGTATGTTGTATGTTGTTTTCATATAATATAAAATACTTTCTTATTTTCTCTCTGAATTTTGAAAGTGTTATGAAGTGTGGTTTGAAAAACTTCCATCAATTTGAGTGTTTCATAATTTGATTCCATTGCGCTGAAGTAACATATCATATGCTATTGCAGACATTTGAATGCACTGATTAGAACAAGTCATATTTCTTGTTGAAAACTCCATTTACTCTTGAAAAGGAAGAATTTTGATTGGTGTGTTCTGCAAGCATCATCTAGATCCAGGTCAGTTCTGTGTCTCACTAATTATCCCTGTCCTTTTCTATGATGAGCAGAAAGGGGTACTGACATCACCCATATTATAGTTAATTTGTCTGTTTTGACCTGCCGTTATCTTCATTCTAGTTTTGTTGTTAAGTGTACATAGTTAAGATCATTATTTCTTTCTCATAAACAGTCCCTTTTATCAGTATAAAACACTCCTGTAGGCATACCTTATTCTGAAACAAAAATATTTTGGTAGTGATATAGTCATTTTGAACACGTCCTGATTACTGTTTATGTAATGTTTCTCTGATTTACTAATTTAATTTTTATTTTAGATATGATTTTTAGTGAGTGGTCTGGGATTCAAAAGATGTATCTTTAACTTATCACAATCAAGTCTCCAATGATTATAAAAATTTCAGATATAATTTAATACCCTTCCAAAATATGTATACAGTGAACGTTCAGTGTCCCCTACTTTGTATTTATGATATACCTTTACTACTGCATAATTGGCCAACATTATGATAAGGTTTCATTTTTCTTCTGAAACATTCAATTATCTTTCCAAGAAAGGTTTCAAAAGGATTTCTTTTTTCAAAGAAAAGAAATTTATTCATTCATGTTTTTAGTCCACGGCTCTGTAGTTTTTTGTGCAGATCCAAGTTGCCACCTTCAATTTTCCTCCTGACCCAAGAACTTTAATATTTTTTTCATACTGAAAATTTGGTGACAATAAATTATCTTAGGGTTTGTATGACTAAGATATTTAATTCCCTATTTCAACATACACTTGTTTTGGGTTTAGAATTCTAGGTAGACCAACTTCTTTTCAACCCAATTCCTAAAGATAGTCTCTTGCCATTTTGCTTTAATTACATGTGAAAAGAGGTATACAGTTATTTATTTTTATGTTTTTCTGTATGGACCTTCCCTAGTCCCCTACAGTACCAGTTGGTTTAAACAGAACCTCTGTGTCCTTGGTTTTTAACAAAATTTTACTTATTTGCCTTCATATGTTTGTGTTTGTATTTAACCTGCTTGATGTTGGTTGAAATACTTAAATTAGATTATTTATACTTTTCATAAAATTTAAAATTTTTAATTAATATTAGTTTATATTTTACATGAACTCTTCCTTCTTTTTCTCTTTGAGTCTTACTGCATAAATGCAGAAGCTTCTTGAAGCTCTTTTCAATGATTTTATTCCTTTTTGTTGTTTTAGTTTTCATAGTCTCTATTGCCATAGTATAGTGATCCTTGCTTTTCCAATGAAAATTGGAATTAATTAACTATTAATGCCATCAGTTGAAAATTTCAAATCTTATGGAGGATTTTTCATATACAGAAGCTCTATTCACTTTTTCAAAATTCATCTGCTTTTTCTTTTCTTTTGTATTCATATGTTTCTATATATTCCTTAGCATTTAAGATTTATATTATTTTTTAAAGATCTTTTTACTTATAATTCTTCCATCTTTGAAATGTCCAAGTTGATTTTTCTTCATCAATTTTTCTTTTGATTATAGGTCACATTATTCTTGTTTCTGTATTGTTTTAGATAGGATGCTAGACATGGATAATATATACTTTTGAGAAATGGATATTAAACTATTATAAGGTTGTTGCATTTTTTGGTACCAACTGATTTATGTATGTTTTACTTAGTTTCGTTGAGCATTCTTTTAAAAGTTTAAGGACAGTTTTAGAGTATCATTTTTTCTATATTTATGGTTAAATTCACTTGTAAAAAATACACGTTGAATTTTCTACTCAAGGCTGAAGATTCTGTGTCTTTCCACTCTTGCTGATCCTGGATTCATCATCTATTCTGAATTAGCACTAAAATGAGATAGTTTAGGGTTTCTTTTTTCTGAGATATCTGGCTTCATGAAGTTCAATCCATAGTCATTTCTATGAAGATTGTTGGGCTTTTGCCTCTCCACAAATTCAGTATTATATTTTCCAAGTTAAGTCTGCCCTTTTCCTAACAAATCCTTATCTGTATCTCCCCAACTAAGCAGGATGGAACTGTTCTGGTTGGTGTCCCATTACAAGCACGAGATTCAGAAATAAAAGTAAAAAATGAATATAGATAGGAAATGAGAAAATTATGACTTGTATAGCATTCATTTCTCTTTTCTCAGATAAATGATGCCATAAACCATCTGCTTTTTATATATAATTTTACATTTTTTTCCAAATGATGAATAAATTGTAATTTAATCCATTGTGATTGAGGTCAGAAATTTATCTCGTTGTGTTTTTATTTGAATCTTCATAAATAGTTACACAACTGGTCTCTAAAATACATGTGTTAGTGCCTTGGGTATTCTTTAATTTTTAGTACATATTAATGTACTAAATTAATTTGGTATGATGTACTACTAATAATGTACTAATTAATTTGTAAATAGCACATCTTAATTATTTTCACATCTCTTTCCTCTCCTTTCTCTGCTTCATCTCTGATTCCCTCCCCATTTGCAGTAATCTGTCTCCCTGTATCCTATTATCTATCTTTTATTTTGCTCTTTAAATTATTTATACTTTGACTTTCTCATATAGAGAAACCATGCAATATTTAAACTTGTGAATCTGATTTATTTCACTTAACATTATGGTCACAAGGTGCAGCCATTTTCCTAAAAATGACTCAGATTCATCCTTTATGAAATTATCTTTATCCATTCGTTTATTAATGGGCATATAGGCCGCTTCAAAATTTAGCCATTATGAATGGTGGTGTTATAAACATGAATATGCTTAGATCACTGTAATATGATGTCTTTAACTCTTTGAAGAGCAGCTAGGTCAAATCAAATTTCTATTTTTAGTTTCTGAGGAAATCGCATACTGATTTCCCTAGTGGTTGTACTAGTTTACATTACCAGCAACAATGCAGAAGACTTCCTTTCATACTATTGCCATTCTAGATAATCAAATAATAATATTTATTTGATTTCTTGATGATAACTATTCTTTCTGGCATGAGATAAAAATCTCAGTATTGTTTTAATTTACATTTCTCTATTGGTCAGATATGCTGAACATCTTTTTTTTTCCATGAAATTACCAGTCATTTGTACTTCTTTCTCTAAGAAGTGGCTATTTCAGTGGCCCATTCTTTTAATTGAGTCCTTCATGTTGGGAGGTCTAATTTTTTTGTTTGTTCTTTATATAGCTTAAATATTAGTCCTCTGATGAGTAGATGACTAACAGTTTTTCCTGTTTTCCAGATTATCCCTTCCTCTATTGGTTTTCTTTGCTGCACAGAAGCCTTTAAATTAGGTGTGATCCCATTTATTGATTCTGGATGTTATTTCTTGGACAATTAGGGTTCTATTCAGAAAGTCCTTGTCTAGGCCTATGTCTTTGGGAGTTTTGCCTAACTTATCTTCCACTAGATTATATGTTTCTGTTTTAGTATATAAATCATTTTGATTTTGATTTAGTACATGGTAAGAGATATGGACATAGATTCAATCTTCTGCATGTGGATAGCTAGTTATCCCAGAACTGTTTGTTAAAAAGACTTTCCTCCAGTGTGTGTTTTTGGTGCCTGAGTCAAAGATCAGGCAGCTGAATATATATAGGGTTGTTTGTGCATCCTTTAATCTGTTCTGTTGATTTATATTTCTATATTTGTGCTAGTACCAGACTGTTTTTACCATTGCAGCTTTATAATATCACTTGAAATCTGAGATTTTGATGCCTCCCATTTGAGCTTATTGGCTAGCTTTTTCTATTCTGGGTCTCTACGAGTCGCATATGAATTTTAGGATAGTTTTCCCTAGTTCTGTGAGGAATGTTGTTGGTACGCTGATAGGGATTGCATTACATCTGCATTACATTTTATTTCTGAAGGTCCCACAAGAGCCTCATTCACTCACAGGCAAGTCTATCGGAAGGTGATGAGGTAATGGGAACTCATAGAGGCTTTACTGTGAGGAGGCAGGATCTGGTAGAAAGAGGGCAGTTCATGGCCTGGAGGTCTATTCCCCCTCCAAGGCTCCTTCTTTCACTCCCTCCACTTCTTTCATCTTCCATGTTGCTAGCGGCCCTTCTCCACCACACCGCTCTGCCATGCTTTGGAGTCAGGACTGACCATTAGCCCAAATAAACCTGTCTTTCCTGTCATTTGTATTTCATATTTTGTCCCCGTGAGAAGGATTAAGACAATCTACCCATCACTTCTGAAAAATGATCAATTTGACCATGCTGTTCTGACTATATAGGAACTGGTGATATTTTTCCACTTTCTGATGCCCTCTTTCAGCCCCTCTTTTAGAAGACTATAGTTTTCATTGTAGATGTCCTTCACTGTCTTCATAGGTTAATTCTTAAATATTTTTTGGGGTCTTGAAGAGACTGTCTATGGTATTATTTCCTAATTGTTTTCTTGATGGGTTCATTATTGGTGTACAGACATTCTGTAGGTTGTGTGTGTGTGTGTGTGTGTGTGTGTGTGTGTGAGTGTTAATTTTGTTTCCTGCTATCTTGTTGCATTTGTTTTTTAGTACTAACAATCTTTTGGTGGAATTTTTGGATCTTCTATGTGAAAGATTATGTCAGTTGTTAATAAGGATATTTTGGGGCCGGGGATTTAGCTCAGTGGTTTGGTGGCCTTCCTTGCAAGCACAAGGCCCTGAGTTCAATCCCCGGTACCAAAAAAAAAAAGAGGATATTTTGACTTTTTCTTTCCCTAAATATATACATTTTTATTCCTTTCTCTTATCTGATTACTCTGGTTAAAGTTTCAGGTGCTAAATGAGCAGGAATTGTAATAGGGGACATCCTGTCTTGTTCCTGATTTTGGAGGAGTTATCAGTTTACTTCCCATTTAATAAGAGGTCTGCAATAAAGATGTTTGTCATAAATAGCTTTGGTTAGATAGAGATAAGACCCTTTTATGTCTATTTTTTGCAGGACTTTTGTAGCAGCCATAGGTGGGCTTGGCAGAGGTTGCTGTACCTAGGGTGTGTGATGCTGGGGTTAAGGGTATGTGATGACTAAACTGTCCCACTGATTGTTTTGGTACAGTGCTGGGTGTGGATGATGGGAAGTCCCTCTCGGGTGTGGGTAGCACCACCGAAAGGGCTGACAGCCTGCTTGGATGTAAAGGGACAACGTAAAGGCAGGCCAGCTGATACTTCTTTGCTACTTCTATGCTTTGCAGTGCTCTGCCTACTCTGAACTGTTTCTCCTCTGTGATGTTGTGCTGCCGTGCCACTCTGACTACAGCAGGCCAACTATGAACTGAAACCTCTACAAACTGTGACCTTCAAGAAAGCTTTCCTCCTTTAACTTTAGGTGTTGGTTATTTTGTCTCAGCAATGAGAAAAGGAACTAAGTCAGATTTTTTTTTTTATCATGAATTGATGTTGATTTGTGTCAAAGGTTTTTTCTGTGTATATGGAGATCATATGACTTTTGTTAGTGCTTCTATTTATGTGGCATATTACATTTATTCGTTCGTGCAGGTTGAACCATCCTTGTATCTCTGGGATGAAGCTTAATTTGTCATGACGTATCATTTTTTGATTATTTGTTAAATTCTACTTGCCAGTATTTGTTGAGGATTTAAAAATCCATGTTTAGGGATATTTCCTAGAAAGGCTGCGTGAAGACCTTGGCCCCCCACCCAGTGATTGCAGCTTATATGGAATATCAATCACTGCTATTTACACCCAGGGGAAGTGCAAAGGTATAGTAGTTTCTCTCCTTTTACAATTCTAGCCTTTTCTCTTAGACAGAAGCTTCCTTTCCCTCAATAAATGTTTCCCTACTGTTAAAAAAAAATTCATGTTCATTACAAAGATGGAGGGTGGTAGTGATCTTTTTTAGTTGAATTTTGTCTAGTTTTAAAATCAAGGTAGTACTGGATTCCAGGAACTCATTTAGCAGTACTCTATCCATAACAATTTCATTAAATAGTTTGAGGAGTATTGGCATTAGATCTTTTCTTAATTTCTTATAGAATCCATTGGTCCATTGGTTTCTTTTTTGTTTTGTTTTGTTTGTTAGTTTTGTTTTTTTGAGACAGGGTCTCACTATGTAGTTGAGACTGACCTGGAACTCCCTATGTAGCCCAGGCTAGTCTTGAACACAGCGATCCTCCTGCCTCAGCCTCCCAAGTGCTTGGATTACAGGCGTGTGCCACCATGCCTGGCTTTCTAGTTTTCTTAGTTTTTTTCTATTACTACCTCAATTGCATTGCCTGTTATTAGATTAGTTATGATTTTGATATTTTCTTAGTTCAGTTTTGATAATTCTTCTGTATTTTGAAATCTATCCATTTCTTCTAGATTCTTCAATTTATTGGGATATTCCTCTTTTAGTAATTCTTACTTAAATTTCCTCTTGGAATTTAGGAGTTCTATATTGGCATATAAAATCTCCTCATTTCATATGGATAAAGGTTGTTTGATTTTTATTCTCTTATGTGTTCTGTGATCCCATTTGATGGAAAGAGAGTTTCAGTTTATAGGTATTTACCTTTAGTGACTTTGATCTTATTCTAAAAGTTGTTTTACATAGCAATACCATCATGATATCACTGCAATTAACCTTCTCAAAGTATTTTGTTTGCTATTTACATTCAGATCTACACTAAACTTGGAAATCATTTTTGGGATTCTTATGGCAAAGCAGAGTCCCACTTATTTTCACTTTGTCACCCAGAACTATTAATTAAAGAAAACACTATTTTGAAATGGCACTATTGTCATAAATCTACTGTCTATAAATAATCCAGAACCATTTCTGGGATTTTTTACTCTGTCCTACTGATTTGTTTGTCTTTTTCTTCTATAGTCTTACTGCTATTTTTTCCTCCTTAAGTTTACTGGTGCATTTTAAGTACACAGTACAGTTATATTCATCATTAGGATCTTGGACCTTTACATGACCTTTACAAAACATGACTTGTTTTTTATTTTTTCCCCATTCCCCTGTCCTCCCTTCACCCCTCTACCCTTCCCTATTTACAGAGACTATTTCCATATTTTTCAATTTTTCATATTTTTCTTTTCCCTTATTTCCTTTCCCCTTCATATCCTTACTGCTATTTTTGATAACAGGTGATGTAAGACTTTCTACCATTTTAAAATTTTTCAGTATTAACTGAAAGATGCTTTCCACATATATTATTATATTTAAATTTTAAGTATACTTAGGAAACATTCTATTTTGATTAGGGTTGCATTAAATGAGTAGATTGATTAAAAATAGCATTGTTAGGGTTAGGGTTAGGGTTAGGGAGGGCAGAGGTAAGGGGAAAAAAATGAGAATCAAGACTTGCCATGTAAAGGTACATGATCCCAACAATGAATGTAACTGTACTGTATCCCTAAATGTACCAATAAACTCAATTAAAAAAAAAAAAATAGCATTGTTAAACAATTGAGTATTTCAAACTATGTACAGATTTTAGTACTCTGGTACTATTTAAATTTTCTCAA